>NC_081409.1:277644146-277944146 GCF_030272615.1 Cryptomeria japonica
GAGGTGTTGTTTTAATGTAATTGTTTCCAGAGGCTAGGACAATGTTGAGTTCATGATTGTGCATGGTTGCTCTTCTTCTTTTTATGCAATGTGATTGGTGTCCTATACATCCTCAATACTTATTACTCGTGTATCTTTGAACCTCCTTTCTTGTAAACCTATTCTAGCAAGTCAGTCAACCTTGGTAAGGTAGAGGGGTCTAGACTCTTGATGTTTTAGCTGTCGTAGACCTTGTGTTTGAATTTTGTATTACTAGGTGCAATTCAAGGGGGGGTGGCTTTCATTGGGGGTCGGGACCCAAAGTGGTTGCCAGGGTAAGTCAATGAGAGTTTTTAAACATGTAAAAATATAAAATAATGAACTAAGGTGGGTAGCTAGCTCACATTAATAAAGATTAATTTTGTTGTCTCTCTTACTTCTAAATGCTTGTATAGGTTTAGGGTAAGTTGAGAAGGCCTGGAATGGCGTCCACCAATCGTGTCCCTACAAAAGGTTGGTGTGGTCCACTAGAGTTTGTATTGGGGCAGAGGGTCGATAGAGGTCACTAGGGTAACCCGGGAAGGGGGTTGGGACCTAGTGAAGACTCACCAGGGTAACTCATGACAACCTAGTGATGACACTCTTCCCTATTGCTTACCTAGTGGTCTCTCTTGGTTTTGTTCTTCTATGGATTGCTTCAGCCTCTAGAAGTTGGTTCATTGTACTTTTGAGTTCCTATTATTATAGGCTTGCGGGTCTCTTGTGATTGTATCCTTGTGAGCCTCGTAAGAGTCTTTGTATCTTCTTGTTCTTCCTTTCATCTCTTGGGTCTGGTTGATACCTCCTAGCATGGGGGGTGGACTTGATGGTACCACATGGTTGGGTGGAGTGTTATTCACACCCATTGGGTTTTGGTTTGACTTGTATCTTGTTTGTGATGGATCGTGAGGAGATTGAAAACCTATATTATGTGCTAGATTGATGTATTCACTTAATTGTTGTACTCCTGGAGATCATATCCTTATGGATATCTTATAATGTAAATGGTGATCATGTGTATATTTTCATGGCAATGCATAATGAATCATGTTCCTTTTTAAAGAATGGTGTTATCTTATTTATAGAAGTTTCATTTGTGTTATTTGTATGGTTATGTTATCTTGAGTAACATCGTTGTGGGGACTTGAGGACTCTTGTTAGATATTATATGTTCACCTTATCTTTATCTTGTATCATCATGTTTTTTATTAAGGAAAAATGGGTTTTAAGGGACCCGAAACCCGCTTACATAACGAGAAGATAAGCATAAAAGAAACTAGAGAGAACATGATAGAGAAAGAAAAGTTGCAAAAGACCAGCAGAGAAAACAACAGCTAAGGAAAAGAACAGCAAAATGTTACTCTTTCCTTTTGTATGGTTTAATTTAAAAAAATTTGCATTTTCCATTGTTTTATTTGATTAAGTCCTTTGGGCCTCATAGCAGGGCATTACATTTCACCTCAAGACCCTTCCTTCACTAGCAACCTAGTTTTCTTGTAGCCCTCCTAAACATGATAATCATTAATAACTTTCAAAGAAAGCCTCATTCCTAAACTATGAAAGCATTTTTGGATACCCTTATGGCTTTCCTAAAACATGTAAAAAATTTGGCATGAGTTGTTTCAAAACATGGGGGTCAAATAAAGACTAGTAATTCTAATCATGGGCCTAATTAGTACAACAAATTGAATTTTTTGGGCCTAACTTTTGATGCAGACCTGAACTAGAGGATCCAAGACCACTTTTGGATACCCATTTGGGCTTATACAACATATATAAAAATAAAGGTAGGTTTTTTTGTAACACAAAAGCCTAAAATTGACTGGTAATCTGCATTAGGTTATTTACCAAGGGCTTCAAACCCTATCTCAATCAAATGCCTCTAAAATATTCAAAACTCCATGAAAATGGATGAGACCAGTCACAATATAAATTTAATTAAATTCTCTATCCAACCATACCACTTTTTAGATCATACAACATCCATACAAATCCATACTATTCGCTGCAACATGACTGTTACCCAAAAATCTAGAAGTTGCAGTCATTAAAACGATCATAACTTTCACAAAACTTAATCAAATCACATGAAACCAACTTTGAAATAAAGTATATTCAAATTAATTTCACATGAAATCAACGAGCAGTGGGTTCTTGTCCATACATGGCCGAACAATGGCTTGGAGCAGAGAAGAATGTTGGAAAATGCCAGAAACTCAACGTATTTTATTCAATAACTTCTCAAAACTTGACATTCCACTTCTACCCTTCTCCTCCCAATCTTACATGAGGTGTTTGAAAATATTTAAACTCATTCCCAACTGTTCGTAACTATCCAACGAACTTCCACGTGACTTTTCAAATGATGACCTTTCATATTCTCAATTTTTGTATTCTTGCAACTTGACATTTTTTTACAGTAATTGACAATATTCAACAAAACTACTTCCTAGAAACCTAAACCAATTTTAAAACATTTAACATGGCCCATAAAGACCTTATGACCTAACACAAGGAAATATTTGCAAAGTGGCCTCATGGAGGCATAAAGTCCTTCAGGTGCTCCTGCACCATACTCCCGCCAAAAAGAAAATTCAAAGCCCTCTTGAATTGAGGGTAGTGACAAGTATCCATTATTGAATTATCCTCCTTTATGCCTTATATGGTCTTCCCCTTATCTTCTTTGAAACATCTCCAAATGCTCTTCATCTCCACCTTTGGTTTCAACTTGTCCATGCCAACTTGTTCCCTCTTTGTTTGGTCACCTTGTAGATGATCTTCTTTGCCTAGATGGATCGCATCCTCTGGCTCAGCACCTTGCTCCTCTTCAACAATCCTTTCCTCTTCCCTGTTAATGTCAATGTGAAAAATATGACATAGAACTTATGGCTGGAAAGTAGGCCACACAACCTCACCAATCTGTTTGATCAATTGAAAAGCACAATATGTTGCACCCTTACCTTCCATCCCCTTGATAGTTTTGTTCTCCCATTCTAAATACTATACATGAGAACTCATACCTTGCATTGTACTATCATCTACTAACACCTCAACATGTACTTGCAAAAATAATTTAACTTCTAATTATAATAGATCAACTCTAACTGTTGTAATAATAGTCATAAGTTTACTCACCACTTTACAATCTGCTTCTTCCTCTTTGCTCGAATCTTGCTCTTCAATCAGGGACTTCATCATATCTTATTTTGTTGCCCATACTTGTCTTCTCCTTTGAACTATCTTCTTAATAGACCATGATACCTTCTTTTTTATTGGCAAATATCATCTTTGCATTTCAAGTTCCATTTTTGTTCCAACTCCTCCATATCCTTTCTTGTTTGTTCCATGGCTCATTTCAATTCTCTAATCTCTTGCTCAATCTCCATTTGCTTTGCCTTCTCTTTTTCCTTCTTTCTCTCTCTTTTCCTCTTGTTTCTTGTTTTGTTTCTTCTCTAGCGAACCCTCAACCTGCAAATACCTCCTTAACAAATCTATCTCTCTTCAATAAATTCTCTTTCACCTTGCTTATCTTTGTCTTCGTGGCACCTCACCTAGGTTTCCTCTCTTCTTCACTACCTAGTCTCTTGGCATCCAAGTTCTCTCTTCAACCTACAAAAGACAAACACAAAACTCCATAACTTCTTAACTTGCCCAGATATTATGGATTTGATACCAATTGATGCAAATCAGGGGTTCAAATGACATATACAACAATATTTTATCATAGAGTTTTAGGTTTTTCACCTCAAGACCCTTCCTTCACTAGCAACCTAGTTTCCTTATATCCCTCCTAAACAGGACAATCATTAATAAATTCCAGAACAAGCCTCATTCCTAAAGTGTGAAATAATTTTTGGATACCCTTTTTGCTTTCCTAAAACATATTAAAGAAGTGGCATGGGTTGTTTCAGGACATGGGGGTCAAATAATGACAAGTAATTTTGATCCTAGGCCTAATTAGTACAACAAATTAAGTTTTTTGGGTATAACTTTTGATGTAGACCTGAACTAGAGGATCCAAGACCACTTTTGGATACCCATTTGGCCTTTATACAACATATATCAAAATCATGGTAGGTGTTTTTGTAACACAAAAGCCTAAAATTGACTGGTAATCTGCATTAGGCTTATTCACCAAGGGTTTCAGACCCTGTCTCAATAAATCACCTCTAAAATACTCAAAAATCAATGAAAATGGATTAGACTGGACACAATGGAAATTTTATTAAATACTCTATCCAATCATACCACTTTCAAATCATATAACATTAATACAAATCCATACTATTCACTACAACATGATTGTTACCCAAAAATCTGGAAGTTGCAGTCATTAAAACGATCATACTTTTCACAAAACTTAATCAAATCACATGAAACCAACTTTTCAATAAATTAGATTCAAATTAATTTCACATGCAATCAATGATAATTGTCTTCTTGCTAATATAGGGCCAAACAATGGCCTGGAGTAGAGCAGGATGTTGGAAAATGCCAAAAACTCAATGTATTTTATTCAGTAACTTCTTAAAACTTTACATTCCACTTCTACCCTTCTCCTCAAGACCTTGCATGAGGTTTTTTAACATATTTAAACTCATTCGCAACCATTGGTAATTGTCCAACCAACTTCTACATGACTTTTCAAATGATGACCTTTCATATTCCCATTTTTTGTATTCTTGCAACTTGACAACTTTTGACAATAATTGACAATATTCAACAAAACTACTTCCTAAAACCTAAAGAAAATTTAAAAAAATTAGCATTTCCCATAAAGACCTTATGACCTGACTCAATCAAATATTTACAAATTGGCCTCATGGAGTCATAAAGTCCATCAGGTGCTCCTGCACCAAACATCCATACTCAAATGAGGGCCTAAGAAGTTCCCTATGACAGCATTCAAAAAGCAGGCAAAGGCTTAGTCAACTAAGGAATTAGAAATACTCAACAAGAAACAAGATCCATTTGAGGCAAAGGAATATTCACCCTAGCAATGAATAGGAACAACATCACCAAGCATAAGAGCCTTAGCCAGCATGGAAAATCATAAACATTAGTTCAACAGAAGGAACCTTGGACAACACATCATACTATGGCTTGAAAAAACCCTCTCCGAATACAACAACATCTTGTAGCAACAAAAAAGGATCCCTCGTGTTGCAATGTTGAATATGCTTCCACACATTGCATAACCCCATTGGAGGCAAGTCCCTCACCATGCACAAACCTCTCATTCACGAACCCAATATCAACAGAAACTTGACTTAAGGAACAAATGTTTGGGAAAGAAAACCCTTTCACAAGCCTAGCTCAAAGAAACCTTTTGAAGATTCAACAAGATCTACAAACATATGATTATCAATCACTTCCTTTAATATGTTCTTAAAAAAATTTCAACAAGCTCGTCTCTCTCTACACCCCAAAAATCATCCCAATCCTCACTTCCCTCATTATCTTTGTCATGTTCATTTGAATCATTTTATGAGATTCCTGCCTATAAAGGATTCAAAACCCTTGTTCCCATCCCCACTGACCATAAGAGAACTTCAGAATAAAACTCTTAAGTTAATGTAAATGAAAATAAACATGAAGTTTTGCCTTAATAGGATGGTTGAATTAAACCATTCTTTAACCAACAAAATTCCAGTAAAATAGAACTCAACCTCTAAAATAAATATTAAGTTAAATTTTGATCAAGCAACAAGAGGAAACCTAGGCAATATAGTGCTAAATGCATCATAAGGCACTCAGAGGGTAGATTGATAATGGCATGCCAGTAAAACTTGAACCTAGAACAAATGAGACCAAGGCAAAAGCCCTAGTTCTTATATGTCTCTTGGTCAAGTCATGCAATTTTTAAAAGATCCATTCATAACGGTATTCCCAAGTTATAATACTCAAGTAAACAACACTCTACAAACTAGAGAATTAATAATATATTACAAAGGCTTGGGTTATCTTGAAAGGATTTCAAATTTTAATTTTTACCATTTATATCAAGAAAGAAATAAGTTGACATATTTTCTTTATAACACAGGGATTGACAAAGCTGATGAATTCATAATTAGTGATGATAGAAATAGGTGGTTGAGGTTTGCCAAATTTTGAAAAGGTGATAAATAAGAATCTATAGAATGATCTAAAAGGCTTCTAGTTATCTCTTTGTGTCATAGTCAAATTATTGCATCACATGCGATACTCTTCACATAAGAAAAACATTCTAGATGTCAAAGGAGATCGGATATTTCAAGAACACTCGATGACTTGAGAACACATTCAAGAAATTCCATGGATTTATTCACTATGTGGGGGAAGTATGTTGGTATGTGGTTATCAATCATACTGCAAGGCTTAAATTTGGTGACTTTTTCAATTGTGTTTTTACCCTATATTACTTAGTGTTAATACATGAGTGTGGGGGGTTGCAAGAGATGGGTATCCCATTTCCAAGGTCCAAGGGGGACAGGCCCCCTAGCAAGGAACTTGGGGGTCGTGCACCTCGACAAGGGATTTTTGGGGTACTGCCCTTGAAGCCACATATTATTTAAATTTGTTAATGTAAATCTTAACCGTTTATCATTAGGTCATAGATCTCACTGTCGATATTTTTTTGTTCTTTGTTTACCCTATAAGGCAACCCTATTTTATGAGGGCATTGTATTACAATTCGATATCATATTTTAATTCTCTTTGTTGGATAATAGAAAAGAAGTGGACAACTATTTCTTTAGTGGATGCAGCCCACTTTGGGTGAACCATGTTAAATCTATGTGTTATTGTGACTTGTTACATTTGCCTCTATTTTTTGCATTATCTATAATATTGTTTGTTTCTCTAGTTTTCCTTAAAACCCCTAACAAAGTATAGTTTGATGTTGGTTATTTGTGTTGGATTTAACACCTACTGATGAAAGGATGTCATGAGAGCAGGGGCTATAAGACCTATATTTTGAAATCAAGTTTCATGGTCATACAACTCTATGACGTAAAATCCTTCTTCAATGTAATATTAGTGAAATAAGGCCCTTACCACTCTTTTGCCTAACCCCAAAAGAAAATAAATTTTTAAATATATGGAGATAAAATTATAAATATTTTGATATAAATGATCATAATCTTATCAATTAATAGTGGTCTTTCATTTCACATCACTGGTGTTTGAATATTTCATGTATCAATTTATTAAAAAAAAGGCACCATACAATTTCCCAATTAGCATTGCACATCATCTCAGTCGGTAAGAATGCTTGGTTTGCATGGATCCACCTAAGGTCCATTCTTAGACAACTTGTTTGTTAAGTGAATTTCATTCAAAAAAAACTCCATAAAAAAGAAAATAGATTAATCCTCGGTACGTATACATAAATTGTTGTGCCTAACTAAACATTTTTTCTCTAGAGCTATGATTATGCATTTTTTCAACATATAACCAGATAATTTTTTGTTGTTTGGAATGTATTAAAGATTTTGGGCTTGGACTCTAATGATTGAAAATATTTTTTTTAATAGAATTATTTCTTTTTTGGACAAGAACTCTTTGGAGGGAGTGTGTGAGGTTTTGGTGGCCAGTCGAATGTTTGTACAATGCCACTCAAGGATGCCCAGGCCTCCTCCACCAAGGTTTGAGTGCAACCAGAGTAAGCACCATCAGTAACTTTGATGACTTCTCTCGTTTCTATTCCTTTTCCTTTGCATTATAACTATTTAGACAAATATCTTTTGTGGTAATTTCTATCTTCAGTCGTCTTTGAGTAAGGACAATTAATTTATGGTTTGATTTATTAAATGTGCATTGCATTTATGGATGAGAACTTTCTCATTGGCCCTAAAAGGGAACCAAACACAAATGATGGAAACAAGTCATTCAAGGATGTGGTCGCAATAAAACCAAGCTCAATCCCTCACTCAGTGGAATTCGTGGTGTTCTCTCTAGAGAGATCGGCAATGACGATGTGGGAGGAGTACAAGGTAAGCCCCCTCCCAGCAAACCCTCAAAACTTCTTGTTTATCCTAATCCAAATATGGTTAGAGTGTTGAATGATGAGAAGAAAAAGCTAAAAACATAGTAATTTTTCTTGTTGTCAAGAATAATAAAATACTTGCTAGAAAATTCCTAGATGAATGGATTAGGAATGTCTAAGAAAACAAATTGGATATCCTTGTTCCATTCTGCAAAATGATTCAAAAAGGTTTGTTTATTGTTTTTTCAGAGATGCTAAGATGCAAGAGGCGGTGGTTGATAACAATTTTGAAGCATTTGGAATTGCACATTTAGGGCTCTAAAATGGGATCATTGGGCCATCAACGAAGAAGTCCTAACATTTTCAAGCCTAGGTGTCTCACTGTGAAGAATGTGCCTCCATATATGTGGGCTATTATTTTGAAATTCCTTTACCTGTTGGGAAATAGGTGTTGTACACCTTGCATAATAATCTTATAAGTATAATATTTATTTATTATGTCTCTCATGGACATGTAATGTAATATTTATATTCATTTGATGTTGCACATGGGCGTGTAACATGCAGAGATTCTTTGGGAATATTCTCGGGGCCACTTGATGAGTTGTATTGTAACATTGGGATTATTATAATGTATTTATTTAATATTGGGGAAATATATTTAAAAAGAGAAAACTTAGTACCGAATATTAAATGTGGGCAAGGGTAGTTGTGAGCACATGGATTTACTTTACCACTAGTTGTTTTTTTGGGAGCTTGGGTCTATATAAGCAAGCACATGTTTAGTGGTTAAGGTTGGCTGGTGGTTTTGGGTTATTGAGTTATTTGGAGGATTGCATTTGTGAAGCGTGGCATGGGATGTGTGGATTCATGCTTGAACACATGGGAATGCATTGGAGGGCTTGATGATTCAAAGGTATTCATTGTAACTCTACATTGCTTAATGGCGCTTTAATATAATGGAGTATGGATGCTTTTGGTGGTTGGGTTTTTTCCTCATGAGAGTTTTACCAAGATATATCATGTGTTATCTTGTGGCTTGTCTACTTTGATCGTTGCATTATGGTGATTTCGTAAACTTGTATGCATGTTTTTCTCTCATGGGCTATGTAAGAAATGGATTAATTGTATGTAGGTTTAGAGAATTATTTCTTAACATTCCCCACAAGGTAAAGTGCTTAGACTGGACCAAGTCAAGGCTACCCTACCGCATCTTAAACTAGGGAATTTATTTCGCTCACTCCTAGGTGCAAATTCCAAACTCCTTCATCCTTAATTTGGAGGATTCATCCTTCACCTAGAAGGTTGAAATATTGGATAGGTTGAATGCCTACTACCTTTGTCGTAAGGAAGGGCACATTAGAAAAAAATGCCCTATTATTTTTAACAGATCCTCCAAAGCCAATCTTAACAAAAGCCCTAGCGACATGAATACTAAAATGGGTGGTGCTAAGATAGCGATAGATAGCTCTAAGGCAACAACTAACTCTAACCTTAAAAGCATTTGGTTGAAAGTGGATAAATTCCTCTTGACAATGTTGTAATAAGTTCTAAATTTGGGAACAATAGCCTCTAAATTGACCAATTGATCAAGGTTGATGAAATGGATTTGGTTGTGAATAGTAGAGTTAACCCTCCTCCCTTTCCTAAACCTCCTCCCAATGCTCAAGCTTTCATCCTTTTTGCTTCTAATATCAACCTTTACTATCATTCTTCACCCCTTGAAGCTACCCTTGGACTCATCAATGGTGATGGTACCGAATCCAAACACCGCAAGCCTAAGAGGAAGAATGTGCAAAAAATTGTTATTAAAAAGATGTGAGAAGATATGTCATGTCGAAAAAATGACTCAAACAAGAATAATGATGGAAGTGTTTTGGTTGAAAACTAAAATCTGAACACTAAGATTGCTAGTTGTTCAACTACTAATAAGGAGGTAGAATCTTTTGTTAAGAATATAGTTCAGGAATTTAAAAACAAAACTTAGTCCACTAAGACACTGCAAAAACCCATAAATTTTTTAGGTTCTTCTCCTAAGGATAATAACTACCAAGGAAGTAAAATTAATTCAGAAATTGCCACTGGCCAAAATAATAACCAAGAGATTTTTTTTCCCCACATTGGCAATGAGTGGCTAGCCCTTGAAAAGGATAATGGGGATATTTTAAATATTGTACCTACTCAAACCAATGAGTTTTTGTAGGCTCCTAGGGAGATAAATATGGACTTAAGTGATAACAAGATCAATCCTAACTTTACAACTATACCCAATCTTGAAATAAACTAATTGTCGGTCTAGAATGAAATCCAAAATTAACCTTTTTGACACTTTAGAAAAGATGGAAAAAGATCACAATGTTATTTGGTATACTTGGTGCAACTCTCAAACGGAAAGGAAAGAATATGTTGTAGACTGGATAGATTCTATGTAAACAAGGATCACTTTAACCTTGACAAGTTTGAGTATGTTGTGGAGCCAAGGTATAACCATACACCTTATTTTACAACTATCATATCCAAGCCAACATTCTACTGAATAAACCAAAAAATGCCAATATGTAGTGTAGAAAACATAACTTTATCTTAAATACTAGCTCATTGCAAGATAAGGATTGTAATAATGCAATTATCATGCTTAGACAGATCAACAAATGGATTTCTAAAAATAAGACCAAAATTAAGAGGTGGAACATCAATGTCAATGGATGGAAAAAATTATTTCAAACAATTGGTAAAAATAGAGAAATGGACAAGAGAAAAATTGAAGATAAGTTGAATGATGACTTAATTAATGGAGAGCTAAATTTATTGAATGATCCTACCAATATGGTTCTACATAAGGACATGATCAAGATCAATAACTCCATAAGGTATTTCCAGACTAGGAAAATGAAGAACGAGGAATTTAAATAAACAATAGACAAATTTCAGGCAGGTGACAAGCTTATTTAGGAACAAGAGACTATTAAAGGCCTCTTTCTTGCATTTTATAAGGATCTCTTTTGATTGGAGGCAAACAAATCTGGTTGCCAAGAGGCTAGAAACATATGCAAGCAACTCATTCCTAAGAAGATTACCAGGGAGGACGATAACAACCTAAAAAAAGACATTGCAATGGAGGAAATTAAGAAGGTCGTCAATATTCTTAGCAATGATAAATTGCCAGGTATTGATGGCTTACTAGTTGAATTTTATAAAAGGAATGGAGAGTAGATCATGAAATTGTATAAGGATTGTATTGAAAAGGGTTCTCTAGGACCCCAAATCAACAAAGGAGTAATTAAACTCCTCCCTAAAGAGGGTGACAAGACACTTATTAGGAATTGGCATCCTATCACATTGTTGAATGTATCTTATAAGATTTTTTTTAAAGTTATTGCATTAAGACTAGTAGATATTCTGGCCAGATTTATAAGCAACACCCAGATGGGATTCATAAAAGGGAGATGCATACTAGAAAACATCTTGTCACAACCCTCATTACCCTTATTTTTATTATTTTATAAATTTTTTGATTTTGTATTTTAAAAACATGAATTAAAAGTGTAATATATTAAAATGGTGAAATGATATTATAATTGTGGAATTATAAGACTTGTTTACATCAAATCAAGAATAACAATTCATCCAAAGAGGGAACTAAAAATAAAAAAAGGATCACATGCATATGCAAGGCAATTTGAAACTCTGATTTGTGCATGTTCAAACCTTGGAGGCTAATATTAGCCATCGACACATCAAGAAAAAGAAAACTAATGCATAAAGAAATCTATCATAGGGTTTATACTTTTCTTTTGTGAATCGGCCTTTTAAGTAGAAGAGTCGATATACAGGTAAGCTAATGGGTAGCATTTAGATGAAATTTTGGGAAATAAGTAATGTGGTTAAGCTTCAATGCTTGAAGGGAAGAGTAAATATTTAGCAATGAAACACCTAATAGCATAGAGGAGGATTCCTAATGGTAGATCCGAAGGGTTTTAGAAAAAAGGAGGAAGAGGAATCGTAGGAAAAAGGATGAAAAAAAGGCCACTTGACACTAAGTAAAGGCGCCCAAAATTCATAGAAAGAGAAAAAAATAGATCTAAGAAAAGAGGAGAACGAATGCAGATTGCACAAAACTAAAAAGTAGTTTGGAAAGATCACCATAGAGTATAATATTTCTCTACATCTCTTAATGCAACCTTTTGATCTAAGGACTTGAGATATGCTATCAATCTTTTTATTTCCATTGTTTAGATCTAGATATGTTGCTAAAGAAATGCCCAAAATCAATTTCAAGTTGGAATTGCTTTTTGAGCAATGTAATGCCTGTCAAAATACCCTAAAGAAACTAACCATCTAATATGCAAGTAGAGATAAAAAAAAATTAAAACATCTACTAATGTAGCACATGCAACTAACTACTCATATGCATATAACATCCATTAACAAGGTAAACAATTAACTATCATGAACATATTAACACAAGTACTATATGAAATCAAAAATGAATATAACTCTACAATTAATCTTCCCTAGGGTATCTCAATGTCATTACCTAACCTATCCATAGAGCATAATCACATCAAGAATATATCATCGTAAGCATAATATCGTCATGATTACTACCATTATCTAATGCATTTTAACTCATCTATCATTATCTCTTTCCATGAATACATAAGATTATTTGCTAGACCAACTATCATGATTATCATTATCTCTTTTCATGAATACATAAGATTATTTGCTATACCAACTATCATGATTATATTCCTAATAATGCAAATGCCAATAACTCCTTAGATTCATTTTAAAGCACCAATTCTAAATGTTCCTAATCCCAATCACTTATTCAACATCCTAGCATCATTAATCCATTTTTAATACTAATTACCACATTACTAATCCATTTCCTTGATCAACATAGACATTCCCATAACTCTAAATGCATATCTATAGAACCAATTCCATTTATGAGCATTATCCAAGATACAATAAGAATACATCAATATGTCCACCTAATAGATCATCTACCATTACATATGAATACTATATCCATTTACATCAAGGAGTATGGCTCTCAACTACAAAAACAATTACATCATGAATTCTACAGTTACATATGCCATATAAATCATAAAAACCAATCCCTTACAAGTATTCATCCATGGTTGAAGAGATAATAATCCACATCCACACACGAGATCATCCAATGAAGGACATCCCAATGGAAGAAGGCATCAAACCACCCGACCATGTCGAACCAAAGGAACCACCCCCCGTGCTAGGAGATGACACAAGATCCCACACACACTCTAGATCTAGGTTGACACCTAACAACCAATGGATAACACTCCACACATCACGCGACTAAATCAAAGCTCAATATAAACATAAGACCTCCAGAGGCTACTCAACAAATCAAGACTCAAGGTGCTAGGACCTACATGTAGGGAAAGAGTGTCATCGCATGCAATCATAATGGGAAAATGGAAATTAAATAATAATAACTAATAAATAAAATATAAAGGCTTAGTAAAATAAAACCAATAAATCAAACGCCCAATCAAAATAATCCAAAATAATATATTTCTTACCAACCATCTCGAAAATTAAAACAACAATAATATAACATAATATTATTACAATCTCCAACCTCACAGCCAATAATGAGTGAGGGTAGGTAAGATAAATAATAAATGAATAATGGGTAGGAAGAATAAACAATAATAAATAATAAATAAACCCATTAACTAATAATTAAAATAGAAAGGGCTAATAAATAAAACAAATAAATCAAAAGCCCAATAAATGTTAAACCACAAAAATAATATAAATAAATAAATAAACAATAAATAATATTATCTCACAAACACAACTCCCAAAAAGGTCAATCATAAGAAGGGGTAAGTAAATAAATAAATAATAAACAAATAATAATAAATAAATAACCAATAAATAGATAAGCCAATAATAAATAAATAAATACACAATAAACAAATAATTAAATGTACGGATAGATATAAAAATACTCCAGCCGATATAATTTAAAATCGATACCATTACTATCTCTCACATACATATAAAATATAATAAATAGATAATTAATCTTTCATGCATAATTATAAATTCCAAATATTATGATCCACAAAATAACATTAATAAATAATAACCCTCAATAATTAATTACGCAATTATATTAAATACCAATGCCATCCAATAATTTAATTTGTTATTAATAAACTATATAAGCCAATTAATTAATTAATAATTTAATTAACCAATAATCGCAACTCCTCAAGACAACCCATCATAGGGTAACATAAAATACCACAAGACAACTCTAGCCACAAAACTCACACTGACATAGTACCAACTTAAACCTCGAGTGTAGAATGGGATTTCATGTTATCTCTGATCAACTTACCATTGGGATGAAGACACTCTCAGACCTGTGAAGCCAGGTGGAGTCGATGTCTAGTACCTACAAACCTATCACCACCATTACACGTAAAACATATACCATAACATATATCATGAAATAAATAAACAAGTGAAGGGGAATCACAATGTCATGTCGTGCGCATGAATGAGTGGTATGACATCGTCCCTATCACAAATGCAGTAGAAGACAATCACAACCAAACACTATCATAATCATCTTAAAGTAAACTAAGCTATATCTGTATATGGTGAAAATGAATGATGAAAATTGAAAGGCTAACAAAGATCCAACCACAAAACCCTAGCCTAGCAATGAAAAACATCCACCATACACAAATGAAGAAACCTAAGATCATGCAAATAAACAATAACAAAACAAGATATACCATTCACGTGTCAAGTAGGATTTCAATCTCCATTTCTTCCTATCTCCATTGATCTTGTTTGATATATTTGCTCTCAGATTTTATCTGTGCACAATAGCTCAACAAAGAACAGATTGTAGTTGATAGCTTGATCGCAAGAAGGCTTCATTGCATATGATTGTCTAGATGCATTAATTAGGTAGTTGGATTGATTAGACGCATTGATTAGGGTTGAAAATGAAGAGGGCGTCCTCTTATACAGAAAACAGTGTAAGAAATGGAGGGATAAGATTAAGAGGTGTAAAGATAAATGGTCAACTAGGATTAAAGGGGTAAGTAGTGGAAACAATTAAATGATAAGAGAGGTAGGTTAGCTAAGAATTAAGAGATGAATGGCATGTGTCATGGGTAGAAAAGGCTAATGAATTAATTAAAGATATAAACATCTATTTAATTAATAGAGGAAGTGAGATCAATTAAATAGATAAGTATTTATTTAATTAATAGAGGAAGTGAGATCAACTAAATGAATAAAGATTTATTTAATTAATAGAAGACTTAGAATAAAATAATAAAATAAATAAAAATATTTATTTAAGAAAATGGGATAATTTTAGGTGTCTACAATATCAATATGGTCTATTGATGTACAAAAGGCAAGATGAATCATGGAGGGTCACTACAAACAAATTGACTTGAAGCCACCACTAGTTTTGGGTATCTCATCATTCTTTCCTCCCTAAGTTTGTAAGCACAAAATCTCTAATTATATGACCTATAACACTAACCTTTAAGAATAAAGATTATTAGGTCTATTTCAAGAATCGATTCATGCATAAACCACTCTATTCTACATATCCTTCGAAGCACTAGGTAGTCAGTTTTTGTACATGATAGTATTCTAAACTTGCACACATTTTCTCTTCATTCCAAAGTCCTCCATTTTTGTTCAATGAGTGTTTTTATTTCATCCCCAGGTTTCTAATCTAGTGCTATATCTGCCAATAACAGTTCCACAAAAGTTTCTCAAACATTAAAAAATTATTTACCACCAATTTCATTGAAATTTAAAGTTTCTTTAGATCCTATTGTCACCACATGATAATTATGGTGTATATTTATTAATGCCTTTGTTGAAATTTTAATTTATATCATGCATGCATAAGAATCTACGCCTTAACCTGTGGATTCTTTCCTTACATTATTTTAACAATATATAAACTACCTCAACATTCATGTGCACACCTACAATTGTATAGTTCTTGTATGCTTCCTCATATTCGACCTCAACTATTAGTATGCATACTATGATTTAAACCCACCTAGTGTTCCATGCGCTAAATATATTTTATACCCATGTTTTGTGCCTACATTTTTCTCTCCTAGCCATTGATTGATCAGACTTTGGCATAAATTCACATCAAAGTTCTTTTTTTGCTTCTATAAATATTTGGAACAAAAGTCATATCACATTAAAATCTAGTTATGTCGAGAGGTGTAACACTACAATGGCACCCACCCTGCTTTCTTATCCATGTCATTTTAATGACTAGACAACACCGAATTTAAAAATAAATTAAAGACAAAAATCTAAGATTTAAACGAAACAAATCTAAATTAAAAAGCAACCTCTATTATTATTATTTATTAAATGCAAAAGAAAAAAATATCTTTCAATCTAGATTTAAAAGAAACTTCTAATTTAAAAAATTATGTTTTTAAATATAGATTTCAAAGAAACTTCTATTATTTTTGCATGCAAATAATTTCATATTCTAAAATAAGACTAAATTCTAAAAAATTATATTTTTAAATCTAGATTTAAAATAAACTTCTAATTTAAAAAATTATGTTTCAAAATAGATTTAAAAGAAACTTCTATTTTTCTTCATGCAAATTATTTCATATTCTAATATAATACTAAATTTTAATAAATATTAACCATATGAAATTAATTAATCTATGCTAAAGGTAAAGATTTTTTAAATTTGTTATCTCTCGACATCTTTTACATAAATTTTATTTATAAAATATAGGTATGCTAGTAATAAAGTAACGAAATCCCATTCCTCTCAAAACACTCTACTTACTTGGAATTTGTGCAACATGATATATTAACATTTTAACACTAATGCATGATATCATGGGCACACAAGAAGCATATTACATAAATATGAAGATAGAAGCAACAATCCTTCCTTAATTATCTAAAATTATTTGAAGATCTCAAGTCAATCTCAATCACATTTATTCCAAAAGACAAACATAATAAGAAGTTACAAAGAAAGCACAAGAATACAACCATGTTGATATCTGGCGATTGATCATGCAAGTACTATACACTCATTATGTATCCTTGTTGGGGTTTGGGGGCGTAGCCGCCAAGGAAAAAAATTATCGTTTTTGTTGAAAAAAATCAACTTTGAAAAAACCCTAAAAACAACCGACTTTGAGTGTTGCCCTAAAAATTGCTTGATATAAGCGGTTGGAATGTAAAAAGGCATTGTAATGGTGTTGTACTGATTTACTGGATAATAAGAAAAAATTGGACGACTGTGTTCTGTGGATGTAGCTCATCTTGGGTGAACCACGTTAAATCTTTCTGTTATCTGTGTTATGCATTTTTCTTCTTCTTTTGTGTTTATATCTGCATATAATTGTTAATTTGTATTTGCTTCGGATCTGCCTAAACCCTAAAAAACCATGCATGTATCTTATGAATAATGGAATACAACCATTAACTTCAACATTATTACACATGTTTTTCATTCATAGTTACTATTGATTGATCATCAAAATGACAAGGTCATGTGTTGGCAAAAATGTTTAAATACCATAAATGTTCATCACCTCCTCAAGATACATTTTTAAGTTATAGTATGATATTTAAGCACCATCCATAACAAAAATAGAAAATACACAAGCGTAAGAGAGACAAAACTAGCACATAAGAGTGTACAAGTGCATACAAGATCATATAAAAATACTCAAGTGCGTACTCTATTTGTCAAGATTTGATTATATCTTCAATATGTTATAATAAGCTAAAGAATATAAGAGTCATTAACGATTTATACATTGATTGTCATAATCAAGTCATGTCTATTCAATGATGAAACCAAGACTATTTGCTTAACCTTGATATAATTCTTATATAGGACTCGATCCTAGTTTAATGGTGGTTCAAGGAAACTAATTGTAGACACATAAAATTAATTAAATTAATATTTAATTAATTATTCCATGTCACATAATTAGTTAATTTAATTATGTTAGCTCTTTAGTCCCCCTAAATTAATTAAATCATATTTAATTAATAACTCCTTTCCATTTCTCTTAAGTTTATTTTAATAAATCAACCTCAGCCTTACAGAATTTTCCAATCTTATTCCTAATCCCAATTAGTCAAATTAATTCATAATTAATTAGACTAATTTTGTGATTCCTACAATCCTACCTTTTAATCCCCTCATTAAGCTAATTAACTCAAAGCCTAATCCATGTTAGTATTTATGCTACTTTTAAATACTACACACCTACCCAAGCCATCTCACCTATCCATGTCACCTTTGACCAAGGGGTGCTCACGTGTGTGAGAATTGCTCTACCCCATGGAGCCACCCTACACCTTTCAATTTCGACCAATATGTCATAACCCCCCTTTTCATAACTCTTACACTTTGCCACAAGTGTTTCCACTTGTCAACTTCGTGAGCTTCCCAAGGTTTGCTCACACATGTGTGAGCACGCCTTCCCCTTTTCCCTATGACACTTGTTCTTCCCAAGATGTGCTCACACATGTGTGATCACACCTTGCCCTCACCTTCAATTTGAGCTCTTCATCACCCTTTCGATCCAAACCATCCATTTCAAATCTCCAAACTTTATAAATAAAGGCCTCCACTTTTCATTGCAATCTTATAATGCCCTTTCGATTCCAAATCCACCCCATTAGCAAGCTTATGCTCTTAGGTTGCATCCAAATCCATATCCATATTCACTCATCCACACTACTTCGTAATATTAATATGAGAGCATTCCACACTTAACTCCACCTATCTCTCCCCCTCTTCATTCGTCAACCTTGGAGCAATGAGGTTCGTGAAGACAAGGAGGATAAGGAAGAGAACAATGGCATAGGGAGCATAAGGGAGGTAAAAGGTTTATATTTTCTATCTATGTTCCATTCATGCTAATGCTCTTCTTTGATATTACTTTAAAATGGTTTAATTTATGTTGATTATTACTAACCGTTTTAATGTTGATACACTAATCCTTCTCATGGTTAAGATAAGAGTCACAACGTATTTGAGAGATTCAATACAAAATGATTTATTGTCACCTTTAAGCATTTCTTAACTTAGCTTCAATTTAGAAAGTAAGACATTATATCAATAATGATGGTCTATAGCTAAAATGATTATTATGTAATCACCAAAGAACAAGATTACTCAAATGAACAAGCATAAACTATAAATTATACTTGATTCTTTAAGGTGAATATCTTCTAAATAACTTACCATAAACACATAACTTAATGTTTAAAAATAGATTTAACATTAAAATAAACCTTGGATAATTATGTGTGATGCCTACTTAATGACTTTTCTAATGTGAATTTAAACTTTCATAATATGCTTCCTCAATGAGTTAGACTATCCAGATCTACCATTTATAATTTGACAAAAGAGCAACTAATACCTAACATCAAGTTATTGATAATCGTCTCAAGGAAATTACTAACATAGGAGATCAAACTTAATATCTTGCATTTAGTATCTTGTGATTTCTTAATTTTATAATATGTATGCTCATACAACAAATGATAACATTTAAGATAAGTAAGTGGAATTATATCATTAAAAGCTATTCTATCTTTATCAAGGATTAATATTAGCTTTGTAATCTTTAAGAAAACAGTAATCACCACAAGTATGATGATAATTTTAAACTCACATTTAGACAAATGAAGTAATAGAGAAATTATAATTAATTATTAAATTTAGATAATTTTGATGATAAATAATAAGCACTCAACCTTATTAGTAATTGAAACCTCAAAAATGAATTTTTTGTTTCTAATGGACAAACTAAAACCTGATTCGACATACTAGGATCTCATTCCTTTATTACCTAAATCAAAGATTAAAGCTAAATCTAAGTAAAGTATTTTGAGAGGAATGAGATTTTGTTACTTTATTACTAGCATATGTATATGTTATAAACAAAATTTATGTAAAAGGCATCGAGAGATGTCAAATTTAAAAAATCTTTACCTTTAGCATAAATTAATTAATTTTATATGGCTAATATTTATTAAAATTTAGTATTATTTTAGAATATGAAATAATTTGAATGAAGAAAAAATACAAGTTTCTTTTAAATCTAGATTGAAAAACATAATTTGTTAAATTAGAAGTCTCTTTTAAATCTAGATTTAAAAACATAATTTTTTAGAACTTAGTCTTATTTTAGAATATGAAATTATCGGCATGAGAAAAAAAAAGTTTCTTTGAAATCTATATTTAAAAACATAATTTTTTAAATTAGAAGTTTCTTTTAAATCTACATTTAATTTTATTTTTTATTTTTTTGCATTTAATAAAAAATAATATTAGGAGGTTGATTTTTAATTTAGATTTGTTTCTTTTAAATCTTAGATTTTAGTCTTTAATTTATTTTTAAATTGTGTGTTGAACTCCTTCCATTTCTCTTAAAGTTTATTTTAATAAATCAAACTCGACGTTTGGAATATTCCAATCTTATTCCTAATCTCAATTAGTCAAATTAATTCAAAATTAATTAGACTAATTTTGTGATTCCTACAAACATACCTTTTAATCCCCTCATTAAGCTAATTAACTTAAAGCCTAGTCCATGTTAGTATTTATGCTGTTTTTAAATACTACACACTTACCCTAGTCATCTCACCTATCCACCTCACCTTTGACCAAGGGGTGCTCACACGTGTGAGAATTGTTCTTCCCCATGGAGCCACCCTACACCTATCCATGTCAATCAATATGTCATAACCCCCTTTTCATAGCTCTTACACTTTGCCTTCAATTACTAATAAGGTTGAGTGCTTATTATTTATCATCAAAATTATCTAAATTTAATGATTTACAATTTCTTTATTACTTCATTTGTCTAAATGTGAGTTTAAAATTATCATCATATCTGTGGTGATTATTGTTTTCTTTAAGATTACAAAGCTATTGTTAACCCTTGATTAAGATAGAATAGCTTTTAATGATATTATTCCACTTACTTATCTTAAATGTTTTTTATTAAGGAAAAACAAGTTTTTAAGGGACCAGAAACCCTATACAAGACAGGTTTTAGAAGGACCTGCAACCCGAACCGAAAGATAAACTTGAAAGTCCACTCAAAGAAACAGAACACAAAAGAGACTCGGCACAGCCTGTCAAAAGAAGGGGAACAACATTAGAAAGACCCCCACCAAAAACCAGCGGGCTACAAAAAACCAGCAGCCCCAACCCAACCAGGAAGGATCAAGAATTTGTCCTACCCTTGTGGGATCGAAGGGTCATATCAAAAGAGGACTTGGACAATTTAGATTTTTTACTTTTAACAGTAATCCATCCCTCCTCAACCCTAGCAGCAGCCTTTTGCCAAGAGGATGGGTCCAGAATAGAGGACCTCCCATCATCAGGAGGAACAAAGTCATCATCCAGAGAGGCAGGGACAACAGAAATCGAAGAATCAGACAAAGATCCAGCAGCAATTTGGGACGCGGGAGGGTCATCCATTGAGGAAGAAGATCCAGCATTTTTCAAATGATCAGTCGAGATGCCATTGCAAGCATCCACACACTCCTGAGGCAAGGCAACACCAGAAACAGAGGCAGCAACCAGAGGCGCAATACCATCGGCCTGAGGAACCTATGCCACCACCTGGGAGAAGCTTTTCTTTTTAACAAAATAGTGTTCAGAGGAGGCACCCTTCCACCAAGAAGCAGATCTTTTTTTTTTTATCTGTTTTACACCATGCAGCAACATGTCCAGTTTGGAAGCACTTTTGACATCTAAAGGGGATACCCTCAAAGTCGAGCGGTCGGACCCAAGATCCCAAGGAAGATTCAATCTCTAACTCAGCTGGAAGCCCTTAAGAAACATCAATGCTAACCAAATTCCAAGCATAAGTAGAATGATAAATTTGGAAAGAATCCTTATCAATCATTAGGAATTCGCCTAAAGCCTCCCCCACTTCCTCTAACAGAGAGTCCGTCCATAGATGAAGGGGAAGGTTAGGGAGCCTAACCCAAATAGGAATCTCATTAAATGAATCAGTAGATGGGTTAAAACCCGAGAACCAAGGTTTAACCATCAAAACAAATTTGTCCTCCCAACTGAAAGGATTAATACCTAAGATTTTCGATCTATCCTCTGCAAATTCAAATTTAGTAATGAAAAAACCCTTGGCTGAAGGAAAAATGTTAATTGAACCTTTTAAGATCGGTTCCCAGCCTTGGGAAATCCAAGTGTGCAGCTGAAGAAGGCTTGGCCAAAAGCCCCAAAACCTGCAAATCAGGCCATGAGATTCAAACACAGAGGAATTGTGGATGATCTCCATATCAGTATCAGCAAACACCCTGAAAGCCAAGGGTTTGCACATGGTAACAACCACATGCCCCAAGCCACAATCAGCCCGATCAGCAGCAGAGGATGCAGGGGATCGAATAGGAGGCTGGACGGCAGCACCAGCCAACGGCCTTAGGGCAGCAACAGTGGCAGACGGCCTTAGGGCAGTAGCAACGGCAGACGACATCGCAGCAGCTTCACCTTGGAGTATGGCTTGTCTTCTGAGTTACAGTTTGGTCCCCAACCAATATTCCACGATTACTTATCTTAAATGTTATCATTTGTTGTATGAGCATACATATTATAAAATTAAGAAATCACAAGATATTAAGTTTGATCTCCTATGTTGGTAATTTCCTTGAGATGATTATCAATTACTCTTGATGTTAGGCATTAGTTGCTCTTTTATCAAATTATAAATGTTAGATCTAGATAGTCTAATTCATCGAGGAAGCATATTGTGGAAGTTTAAATTCACATTAGAAAAGTCATTAAGTAGGCATCACACATAATTATCCAAGGTTTATTTTAATATTAGATTTGTTATTTAACAATAAGTTATGTGTTTATGGTAAGTTATTTAGAAGATATTCACCTTAAAGAGTCGAGTATAATTTATAGTTTATGCTTGGTCATTTAAGTACTCTTGTTCTTCGGTAATTACATAATAATCATTTTAGCTCTAGACCACCATTATTGATATAATGTCTTACTTTCTAAATTGAAGCTAAGTTAAGAAATGCTTAAAGGTGGCAATAAATCATTTTGTATTGAATCTATCAAATACGTTGACTCTTATCTTCACCATGAGAAGGATTATTGTATCAACATTAAACGGTTAGTAATAATCAACATAAATTAAACCATTTTAAAGTAATATAAAAGAAGAGCATTAGCATGAATGAAACATACATAGAAAATATAAACCTTTTACCTCCCTTACATAGATAGAAAATATAAACCTTTCACCTCCCTTACTTAGATAGAAAATATAAACCTTTCACCTTCCTTGTGCTCCCTATGCCATTGTTCTCTTCCTTATCCTCCTCATCTTCACGAACCTTGTTACTCCAAGGTTGATGAATGAAGAGAAGGAGAGATAGGTGGAGTTCAGTGTGGAATGCTCTCATATTAGCATAACAATGTAGTGTGCATGAGTGAATGTGAATATGAATATGGATTTGGATGCAAACTAAGAGCATAAGCTTGCTAATGGAGTAGATTTGGAATCAAAAGGGCATTATAAGAGTGCAATGAAAAGTGGATGATATGAGATGAGTGGAGACCTTTATTTAAAGAGTTTGAAGATTTGAAATGGACGGTCTGGATCAAAAGGGTGATGAAGGGCTCAGATTGAAGGTGAAAGCAAGGTGTGCTCACACATGTGTGAACACTTCTTGGGAAGAACAATTGTCATAGGGAAAAGGGGAAGGTGTGCTCATACATGTGTGAGTAAACCTTGGGAAGCTCATGAAGTTGACAAGTGGTGTGGCAAAGTGTAAGAGGTATGAAAAGGGGGGGTTATGACATATTGATCAAAATGGAAAGGTGAAATGGAAAGGTGTAGGGTGGCTCCATGGGGAAGAGCAATTCTCACACGTGTAAGCACCCCTTGGTCAAAGGTGAGGTGGATAGGTGAGATGGCTTGGGTATGTGCGTAGTATTTAAAAATAACATAAATACTAACAGGATTAGGCTTTGAGTTAATTAGCTTAATGAGGGGATTAAAAGGTAGGTTTGTAGGAATCACAAAATTAGTCTAATTAATTATGAATTAATTTGACTAATTGGTATTAGGAATAAGATTGAATATTCCGTAAGGCTGAGTTTGATTTATTAAAATAAACTTTTAAGAGAAATGGAAAAGAGTTATTAATTAAATATGATTTAATTAACTTAGGGGGACTAAAGAGATAACATAATTAAATTTAATTATGTGACATGAAATAATTAATTAAATATTAATTTAATTAATTTTATGTGTCTAAAATTAGTTTCCTTGAACCACCATTAAACTAGGATCTAGTCCTATATAAGAATTATATCAAGTTTAGGTAAATAGTCTTGGATTCATCATTGAATAGACATGACTTGATTATGACAATCAATGTATAAATAGTTAATGACTTATATTCTTTAGCTTATTATAACATATTGAAGATATAATCAAATCTTAACAAATAGGAGTATGCATAGACATACGCACTTGAGTATTTTTATATGATCTTGTATGCACTTGTACACTCTTATGTGCTAGTTTTGTCTCTCTTACGCTTGTGTATTTTCTATTTTTGTTATGGCTGGTGCTTAAATATCATACAATAACTTCAAAATGTATTGAGGTAATGAACATTTATGGTATTTAAACATTTTTGCCAACACATGACCTTGTCATTTTGATTATCAATCAAGAGTAACTATGAATGAAAAACGTGTAATAATGTTGGAGTTAATGGTTGTATTCCATTATTAATAAGATACGTGCATGGTTGTATTCTTGCGATTTCTTTGTAACTTCTTATCATGTTTGTCTTTTGGAATAAATGTGATTGAGATCGACTTGAGATCTTGAAATAATTTTAGATAATTAAGGAAGGATTGTTGCTTCTATCTTCATATTTATGTAATATGCTTCTTGTGTGCCCATGATATCATGCATTAGTGTTAAAATGTTGATATATCATGTTGCACAAATTCCATTACGCTTGTCAGTGTCGCATTGTTATTCTTCCTCGTGCTGAGTTGAATATCTTTCGTATCATAAAATATTCTAGAGAAGTGTAAATATTTTATGGTAGGGTGGAAACAAGCTTCAACAATGTTCTCGCTTGTGATGTGCTCGCAAGAGATAGATGTCAAGAGTTCCTATTATGGCGACCACCTTGTTTTGTGCATTTGGTATTCATTGTACTCAACTTGTGATGTATTGTAAAGGTATATGTTTTCTTATGGTTAACCTTGTTGCTAGCTTGTGTACTCTTACTTTTGAGTCAAACTGTAATTTCATGTCTTTGAACTCATATATTTAAACATGTGGCATTAATTTATGCTTAATGGTGTGTATTTTGTAAATTATGTTAATTTGATATTATGGCAGTTCTTACACCACCTAACAAACTGGGAGTCGATAAATTGGGCTGTCTACAAACCAAAATGCTACCATGCTCCTCCCAGACATTGAAAAAACCTATGATAGGGTGTGGAGTGGGTCTAGTTGCTCATGGCTCTTAAAGCTTTTGGACATAACCTTATTCATTCTGAAAGGTCCATTTAGTGGAACCTTTTTCACAATAACAAGCCTCTTGCTTTGTTGCAAGGGTTTTCTGCCAAAAGTTGGGCTTCCAAAGGCATCGTATGTTTGAAGATATTCTTAGAGACGGGTGACATAAATAATGGGCTGCCTTTAAGTATGGAGTATAACTTACCTGCCTCTTAACAGACGTACATACTCCATTCTTAGAAATGCTTGTACTAACCTACAAATTCACAAGAAGTGCATTAAGGATAAAGAGGTGTTCAAAAAGTATCTTTGGATTGATGTCTCTAATATAAGTGTGCAATAATGATTCTTTAATTCTTTTTCTTAACCATAATTGGAATATCTCCTTATCTAATTAAGAGTGGCATGATATTTTTCAAAGGCTCTGGAATAATGTTGCTGAACCAAAGAAAAACTGCTTCAAATGGCTATTAATACTACAAAAGTTACAATAAAAAATGAATCATTCTGACTTTCAGATTTGCAGCATTTATAGACAACAGGAAATTATAAGTTACATCGTCTTTGACTGTTATTTTGCTAGAATACGGAACTTATTTTGCTTTGATCTTAAAGGATGGAATGGCAACATCATTTGGACCAAGATTCTAATAGGTCACATTAATAGATTGAACAGAAATTACAATTTATTCTGGTGGATTCTTTCAACTTAAATACTTTGGTAAATTTGGATATAAGCTTAAAGGTGTTAGGAGGGTGCTTACTAAGACTCAAAAGAGACTCATCGTTTACAACATTGTTGTGCAGGTGACTATCACAATGGAAATATCCAGATTCAAGTTCCTAAAGCTGATGGAAAATGGAATTGTCACGATTAATACTTCAGAAATTCGCTATGACATACCTGGGCATACAACAAGGAAGAAAACAAAGCTTCTGTGCAAGCACTGAAGCAATTTATGGAAGAATATAATGTTGATAGAGGTCAAAATGATGGGGCGAAGAAGAAAGAGAACAGCAGCAGGATGAAGGCACATATAAATGAATCAGAGAAAAGGAATATAAATTGTGAGATCTAAAAGTGAAATTTCTGATATCAACCCCCCCATTGGATGGGGTAATCTGGATCAGTACACTGAAGAGTGCCAACTTTTAGTACAAGGGTTGACACAACGATTATATATGTTATATATGTCCATTTTCGGGCATAGTAGTGACCGAAGCAGATATTGTAATATTATGATGTCAAAACTAAGAACTACTTCTTAGAACTGATAGCAATAGCCTGGCTGATTGTGTTTTTGATATGATACATTTCGCAGTTAGCTGAATGCTAACCTGACTTTCGAGGCTGTAATTTTGTGGTTAATATACTATCTTTAGTTCAAGAAAATAGTCAATATTTTCTTTGATTATGTTTACAAAATTTATTCTAGTGTCATCGTAAATTGGACAAATTAGAAAATAATAATATATCTTCCAATCTGGTAAACAAATCGTTAAAAAATCTATTTTAGATAGGCAAAAGACCCTGCAACTCTCTGTCAACAAAATGCCATCCAACCATTTAAGCTACCCAATCTATTTTAATACGCAAAACAGAGACCAAAAAGGACATTTACCAATCATAAATTTACCATATATATTATATTGTTCATTTCATATTTGCTTGAATAGTATGCCTCTTTCTATCTGTGGTGCCCTGTAACTGCAAGGTCAAAGTACGTTCAACAGAACTTTCCATTGCTGGCATACATTCAAGTCGATTTCCTCGCATAGCAACTATTTCTGTCTATATAGAAACTACATCATTTAGTTGTGGAAGTTACGCATCTCAATTTGGGATTATTTTCAGTTCTTTTGAATGCACATAAGCTTTCACAGATTCAAATAAATGTAAATAAAGCAAAAATATAGACAATCCAACATTAACAACATTGCACTAAAATATGTAGTGAATGTACTGAACGTAATCAAAT
Organism: Cryptomeria japonica; assembly: GCF_030272615.1. Taxonomy (NCBI): domain Eukaryota; kingdom Viridiplantae; phylum Streptophyta; class Pinopsida; order Cupressales; family Cupressaceae; genus Cryptomeria; species Cryptomeria japonica. Next base: position 277,671,725 of record NC_081409.1, read on the forward strand.
CAAACAAAATGCAAGCATCTTTGCCTGTGGCTCAAGACAAGGCAATAAGTTTCCCCCCAATAATTTATTTCTATTTATGTAGTTTCAGTAAAATAAACAAATTTACTTTGCATGGTATGCCAAAATAATTGCAGTACAAGACATATCAAAGCATGTCATTCATGCAAGTTGACATTCCTCGACAACGCAAGTTTGAACTCAGCATATAGCATGTATTGCACAAAAATATTCTCAGACTAAGTTGAATGTATTGTATACCCTGCTAAACCCATATTTTTTCTATATAATCTCTAACTCCTGTGATTTAAGTACTGGAGTTAAACGACATGTATCATGAAAACATTGTTGCCAATGGATATTGTTTTATGCCATAAAACAATCTAGCAGGACAGTTTCAAGGTACATTTCAACCTCTAAACCTGCATATGCTCAAAAAACCAACACATCAATAAATTACATTTGGGCATATCAAGCCAGGGAAACTGAGAACAGGATACTAATGAGATAAGAAGAAAACACCAATGAGCATTCAAATTGACAATCTCTGTGGTTGACTAACGAACTTGAGTGCTGGCAGCTTCTAAAATCTATAATGTCAACATCACTATTTGCTACTCTTCATCTCCTTCTTCTTCTTCCTGTTCCTCTTCCTGCTCCTGTGGCTGCTCCTGCTGCTCCTCTCCCTCTTCCTCATCATCCTCAAGAGGAGGGTCAAATGGCATTGGGGGAGGAAGAGGTGTCTTCAAGGGACTAAATTGAGGTAATATATCAGGCCGACGAGGGTTCCTTGGTTTATCCCATTCCTGCAAGTATGTTGACTATCACATCAAATTCAATGTCGATGAAACATCTCTTAAATATTATGATGCGTATGCTTCCTTAATGACCAAGAAGCAACTAACAATAATGAGGGATCAAGAAATGGTTCAAAAAACCCTTTCATTATTCCTAAGAATTTGTTCTGGTTAACAGAACTAATAAATTCATTCAAGCTTATGCATTTGGAATCAGATGAACTTATCATTCCCATACATTTGGGAACTGAATACCATGCATACAGACAACTGCAAATGGAATATGCAATTTTAGAGCATTCCAACTTGCCGATCATCAACCCAGCAGAGTCATCATTCCATTGAAATGTATATCATTACCAATAGGCAGGCTTGAAACAAGAAATATTCATGCTTTGGTTCAGTAAGAATATTTTTATGTTGTAAAATATTGGATGGAAAATTGGAAATCTGAAAAAGTTCCTTATAAAATCAACCTAAGAGAAATGACCTAAACACACGGATAGTGATGTGATCTGGAACAGACCAAGATGGAGGATTCTACGTACAAAAACCATGTGAAAAACCATTACAAAAATGTTGCCAGAATCAAAATCTTGAAAATCTGGCTTTACACTCTTTTATTTGTAACTTCTAAGATTTGAAGTTGGATGTTACTGTAGGTTTTCCCAAATAGGGGAATATTTTGAATATTTTGACACTGTAAACTTCTAACTCACTATTATATATAAATGAACATAATAGATTTTTTGAAATATCAATTTTAAATAATCTTGCAAACCCAATCATAACCCCAAAATAAAAAATATAAATATTTAAACTTATTCAAACTATGAAACTGTTGAACCTTGTGAGGAAAATAAAGTCATATGCCTTTGCATTATAAGAGTTCTAATATTTGGGAATCATCCCATGGTGTGTTGGTTAAGTGGCGGTGGTGGTGTTGTGACCACCAAGGTTCAAACCCGTGCTGGGCCATTGTGATCATAGGCTTGGGCCTTTGCTGATCCAATGTGCTTGCAGGTTTGAGCCTCAGCTTTGTTAATTGGGGATGAAGTCCCCCATTTGTGACCTCATTAGTGCATAGCTCCTGGTCAAAAGCATTTAACATGACACCGGAAGACGTGTTGTGCCAGCATCACTGGTCACATTAAAAAGTTTACCCAGCACATTTTGAAAGAAAAGAAAAAGAGTTCTAATATTCAAATATAATTTTATGTAAGTAATGAATAGCAAAGTAAGATACAAGTCTCAGATAATCAAAACCTCCTCTCCATTTCCAAAAGATATAATGGATGGATCAAGCAGAAAAAAGTTAAGTGCTATTTCTACACAAAATTGTGCCCCAGCTGTATAAGATTTCATCAAACTTCTGAGTCACACTGAAAAGAGAGAGACAAGGAATCCAAGAGGAAAAAAATTCAGACAATAAAGGAAGAGATGGGGTATACTGTTAGTTCAGCAACGGTCATGGTGTTTGGTCTATAATGAAGTTGATGTCATAAGAGACTGATAACCTAATAATGTTTCTACAATATACACATTACCATCTTCCTTTATTTCAAAAACACTGGAATCTTGAGTTTCAACAGGACAAAGGCAAAACACAAAAAATTAAATTCCTTCCACATAGGCTGCCTTGAACAAATAAATTTTGTGCATTGATCAGTAAACCTCCATTGAATAAACTATAGGTCCGTAGAAATGGTTACAAGGAGATTAGAGGGCAATGCACTTATGCAATTATCTCGAATCTCACAAAAAATGTATTCTACTAAATCCCCTACGAACCGTTCCATAGCATGAACTGCAGCAATTGTTACCATAATCAACATTAGCTTAAGTTACAACAAAGTCTTTCCGGCAGTAGACATGTAATCTTTCTAGAAATTCCATTTAAGAATTAAAATAAAAGCTGACCGGCCTGATTTTACTTTGATCTCATTCTCCAGTGAGCTTGGTGAAAATGCTTACAAATTCATTAAAGGAAACTATTACTTGCATATAATTTCAACCATTAAGGGGAATATTGCCATTTTGAGATGGTGTGCTTGTAAAAGGACTCCCACATAAAATTAATAAATACCATTCTAAGAGGACAGTTAAAACAAGAAAAGCATGCAGCCTCTGGCTAGTGTTGATATGATGACCAAAGTGGCAGTTCACTTACTTTAATGAACTATTACACTTTCTCAAAGTTCTACAAGTAGACTCTCACAAACATTTCACCTAATCCGTGATTTCCTGACAAAATTAATAATGGCAAGCGTTGATTTTCAAAAAGCACCTAACATATTTTGAAGGAAGTACATCTAGCCTCGTAGATGACATTGAAAAAGTTGCCTACAAAACATGAATTTTTTAAAACCCAGATTCAATTGGCCATTTTCTCATCAATTTACCCTCTCTAGTTGAAGTTAACAAGACAGATTCAAATAGCAACTCACCAAAAAATTAGGATTCTGCATACAAGAATCCCAGGGGCAAGAGCATCTATAACACATAATATATTAATAATTTAAACCTATCTAGAGGCTCCAGCCCAAGAGTAAATTGAATAGTACTGGGAAAGATAGTCAAATCTTCCAGCAAGCTACCAACAAAGTACACAATTTGAAATCTATAATACTTATTGAAAGCACCTGACTGATACAAAGTACTAGCCGAGTGAATAAATAGGTTTGTCTACTTGCAAAATACATGGTTTGAAGTTGGTCAAGTTAGCTCAAGTGACCAAGAGACTCCAATATATCTACCTTCTCAATATGCCAAAAAGAATTGCCTACAGGCTGTAGACTGGATGGTTAAGTTGTTGAAAGACATGGATGGTGGTTGCGGGTTCGAATCCCTGGCTTCAAGCACAGCATGAGTAAGGGCAGCTCGTGGCCAGAGGTTATAGGAGCTGTGTAATTAGGACCTCATAAACAAGGTCCCAGCTAGTGCCGATTCCTCCATACAAAAAGAAGAAATAATTATAGCAAAAAGAATTGACCTTGCTTGGCTGCTTTGATAACTACTCAAAGTAAAAGCAGTCATAACAAATTCATTTAATAAAGTGCAGTCAGAACATAAAATCACATTTACTATCACCAAGGCCCACAAGTGACCCGACTAGAAAGATACTTATGCTTACACAGATACCACTTAAATCCAGATTTTGGTGAAGGAAAGACACAGAAATTGTTTCATTCGTAGACACAAAGGAAGAAGAAAGTCATGGTGACTATAATGGAGTTGAGGTTGTGCATGTTTATTTTTCATGAGCACGAAACATTGCATAAGAGTAATATACAACCTGGATTGGATTTCCAACATCTGCACAAAGCTTTTGTTCTGAAGGCCGCAAGAAACATGTGCATTTTTACATACACATAATTACACTTGTTCTATTGTGTTATGGTGTCAGGTCTGAGGGGTTCCTAATCTACTAAAATCAGTTCAGGTCTTGCACCTCACCTCCTAAACCTTTATAGGAAACTTAGAACTGACCCACTCCATCGGTGCACTGCATATCATCAGTCTAATTTAGGCAATTTTACCATTCACAAGGAAGAAGGAATGCAAAAATATAGAGAGCAGCTAGCTGCAAGATGAACTTTAGGAAGCGCACAATGGAGTTCAATTTGTTCAAATTTTATTAAAAGAATATTATACCTAACTATAAGGATTATTAATGGCTGATTAAAATAGTACAAAAAACAGAGAGCTATGAAGATTAATTTTCTCATGTATGATTCCCTCAGTGGAATTCTAGTTCGGGATCATCCCTGGTCTTTGAGGGTGCCTTCTGTCCCCTCTTATGGTCATACTCTTATTGTATTTAGTAATTATCTTTACTTTATTATAATTAATATATTATAGACCTCGGCCTTTTGCCAAAGGAAAAAAAAAATTAACTGCCTTGAACTAAAGGAGATAACAACCAAGCTGTTGCAAAATTATGAGATGTCCTGTTGCAATTACAAATAGGAATATCAGATTAAAAATTTCAATTTAAATTCTCCTCTATTCAGCACAAATTTATAAGAATTATAGGAATTTTTTTAATCCTTCTGCAAAATCAGCTACATTTTTTCACATTCCTCATGTCTTCAGGGAAAGATGTAAACAAAATGCCAGCAAACACATAGAAATGCTTCTAATTTTGGAAATGGCATGGGAGAATTTTCTGGAAATTCCATGAGATGTTTGGGTGAGTATCTGTTTATGTTACATTTCTGGAGAAGAAAATGGCCTCTAGTGAGATGTTTCCCAAACCATAGTAATTAATGTTTCATTGTGAACCTGGACACGACTTCTTTTGTTATGTAATGCAGGAGCTATTTGTGTCATTTTAAGTAATAATGTGGAGGTCCTATGGTAAGTTAGGGTTGTTAATAAAGATTTAAGTTTGTAACACCTAGTTCTTTCTTATGTTTGTGGTGAAAATACCAGTTGATGTCACCTGGTGGGGCAATGTACCATGTAAACAATATCATGACAATGTTTGGGTTATCTAACATGTAGTAATCGTACTCTTGCTACAAACAGAAGCTTCCATATGTGCACTTTGTGTATTATGCTAAAAAAGAGGTAAGGCGACAACCATTAGATGATGAGAACACACAGCTTGGAAGAATCAATATGATTACATCAAATCCTGTGTGTTTGAACTTGTTAAGCTCTTAATTGAGTTAATTGGTTTTGGTCTGGCATAAGCATGTGCTGCTGACTAACTAGTCTCACAATGAACGCTTTGTACAATAAAGGACTAAGATTATGTACCTTCTCATTAACTCTCAAGTCAAATATTTCTAAAACTTTAAAATATTTTTGTCTGCAACATTTAGTGCAGAGCATGCATATTGGGATTTAATTTTCTTAGGAAAGTAGCTTCACCTTTCTAATATGCTCTTACCATTAACTTGCAACACTTTCATTTACAATAAAGGTAAGATATAAGGTTACTTTTGAAGGCATCAAACAAAAGAAAAAACATATTGATTTTAATTAATTGTTCTGTGTCTTGCTAAAGGTTATTAAACGAGGGGTTAGTTCCTATGACCAACCCAATTTAAAGCCTTTGGAACCACACAGACCTTCATGGGGCATGCTATTTTTCATTATTTTTTCACTTTCAACCAAGCTCTAAGACTCTCTCAAACCTTTCAAAAAAGGCTTGACTTTCGCACTTTTAGATTTTGAAAAATAAATTGAATAAATGATTCAATAATCGGATGATTACATTGAAAGATATACATGCGTATATATAGAGGTTACAAGACGATGTTCTATAATTTGAACATTACGTTAAAGTAAAAGATTAAAGAACCTAAAGCTAAATTAAGCTTAAAAGCTAATTAACTAAAAAGAAAAAGCTAAATGCTAAATAAAGCTTAAAAGCTAATTAACTAAAAAGCTAAATGACCATTAAACAAGGAACTAAATATAGGTGACTAAAATATAATTAAATATTCTAATACCCTCCCTTAATGGTCATGCTATCTATCACACCAAGCTGCCCTCTAAATTTGAGAAACTTTGCCGGGCTCAAGGACTTGGTGAGGATATCTGCACTCTGATCTTCTGAAGGAATATACTGCAGTATCATAGATCCATCTTCAACATGCTAACGGATGAAATGACAATGAAGCTCCACATGCTTTGTCCGCTCATGTAAGACTAGATTTTTGGCTAATTTTAGAACCCCTTGATTATCACAAAACAAGGGAGTAAATTTTAAAACCCCTTGATTATCACAAAACAAGGGAGTAGGTCCTGGTTGAGACATTTGCATGTCTACAAGCATCCTACGTAGCCAAATTGCCTCACATGCTGCCTTAACAATTCCCCAATACTCTGCTTCGGTCAAGGAAAGAGCTATTGCCTGTTGCTTCTTGCTGGTCCATGTGACTGCACCTGTACCCAAGCTGAAAACATACCCAGAAGTTGACTTTCTGTCATCAACACAACCTACCCAATCTAAATCTGTGAAACCAACCAGCCTAGGATCTTTGCTTCTGCTATACAGAATGCCAAAATCAGGAGTGCCCTTCACATATCTAAGCACACAGTTCGCTGCAACCCAATGTTCAACTTTTGGGGCTGACATGAAGCGAGAAATATAGCTCACAGCATAACTAATGTCAACTCTAGTGGCGGTGAGATAGATGAGGCTGCCCACTAGTTGCCTGAATGAATACTCATCCACTACAGGTGAATCTAATTTGGCTGATAATTTGAGCCCTATCTCCATAGGTGTAGATGCAAGTTTACAATCTTGCATTCAAAACTTATCTAGTAGGCTCTTGGCATACTTTGACTGAGAAATGAATATGTGGCTATCAGTCTGCCAAACTTCTACACCGAGACAATAATGGAGAAGTTCCAAATCTGTCATATCAAAATGCTGACACAAATTCTATTTAACCTGCATGATCAAATGTGCTGCATTGCCAATAATGATGAAATCATCAACATAGACTACTAGAAATAGAATATCATCAATAGTATGTTTGACATACAAATTGGGATCTGAAGGACTCCTTTGAAAGCCTTGATCAATCAAGTACTTATCAATTTTGATGTACCATGCACGAGGAGCCTGTTTGAGGCCACTCTTTGACTAGTCTACATACCTGGTGTTCCTTACTGGCAACCTTGAAACCTGGAGGCTGTGTTAATTTCAAGCAATCAGATGTTAATCTAACCAATTAATTATAATCAGACTGTGAATAAACAGTAATAGTAATAAAACACAAGACACAAGACACAAGACGCCAATACCCTAGGAAAACCTCCCTCTTGGAGGTGAAAAACCCAGCCTTAAATGTGATATGTATTATCTCAATTGTAGGCAATTACAATATACCAAACTTATCTCAGATTGCTGTCCAAACAGCAAGTTGACAAGGTAATGAAGGATGCAGCCCTAATCAACAGTAGATGACCAAAAGAGAGGATCTGCAGCAGATGACAACAATAGGCTGGAGCAGAATTGCAGAAGATCTTGACAACTTTGCCCAACAATATCCTTGACTGAATTCGCACAAGTGAAGAGTTCGCTAAAAATGTAGGAGAGCAGATTGCATTTGCTAAGAATGATTGTGTAAATGACTTCATCTTCGAGTGGATTATATACCACCCTTTTGGTGCTAAACATCCTCAAGTCGGCTTGCAAGATAGTTAATTAATATTATACATTTCCCACATTAGGTATTGGGTCCAGCCCAATAGTCACCACGTTACAATTGAGCCCAGCCCAAAACATAGTTAATTGTTTCCCACGTTACATTTGGGTCTACCCTATCTACAAGTTACATTCAGTATAGGACCACAAGTTACATCGCCCAATTAGGGTCAGACCAAATAGCAAGTTACATTTATAGGGCCTATCCTATCCACAAGTTACATTATATATAGGTCTTGCCCAAACAAGACATAATTACAAGTTACATGTATTTGGGCCCAGCCCTAAGTTCAATTTACATAATAGATAATACATGTGTATTTTAATTGTCATTGACAACATTAAAATACAATAGATAGGTATCTGAGCTAGCTACTATTTCAACAGGCCGCGTCATGTAGACTTCTTCCTGCAAATCACCATTGAGAAAGGCACTCTTGACGTCCATTTGATGGACTTTCCATCCAAATTGAGCTGAGAGAGCGAGGACAAGCCTAATGGTACTCATATTGGCTGTGGGAGCAAATGTCTCCTCATAGTCAAGGCCCTCCATCTGTGAAAACCCTTTTCCACCAACCGAGCCTTGTACTTATCAAGGCTCCCATCAGCTTTATACTTGACTTTAAACACCCATTTGCAGCCAATGGGCTTCTTTCCTGGAGGAAGATCGGACAATACCCAAGTGTTGTTTTTCAGAAGACTATGTTGCTCCGCTGCCATAGCCTTTTCCCATTCAGGTACACCTTTAGCCTCTGTATATGTTTGAGGCTCATAAATACTGTGAATGTTGGCCATAAGAGCAAAATTAATTGTGTGGCGCTTGCTCTTACCTCTAACTGATCTACCTTCAATGAGCTCATCATCATGAAGATCACCAATGGTCTTGGCCCACTACCTAGGCCGGAGAGTAGAAGTACCAACATCTGTTGCAGGATGAAGAGTGCCTGGAATATCTAGAGCAAGCTCCTCTGGATGTGGATCAAGAAGATCCCGAGGAAAGTCAGGGGGTGCAATGTCATGCCTGGGAGACCCCACAACTTCAGAGTCAACTAAATCCCTCCCATCAGGTGGAGCTAAGGGAAGACGAACACCCATACTTACAACCTTTGGAGGGTGATCCTTAGTGCTCAAATCGGGAGAGGAAGGCTGAAAAGGCCCTCTTTCTTCATCAAATACTACATCTCGACTGAATATGAGGTGATTAGTGTCTATATCAACCAGCCGATATGCCTTGTGGTTGTCACTGTAGCCGATGAACATCAATTTCTGACTCTTTGGATCAAATTTGGTGCCTGTGGCATCTAGAATCCAAACATAAGCTGTAGAGCCAAAAACTTTCAAATGACTGATTTTGGGCTTCTTGCCAGACCAAGCTTCCTTTGGAGTCATCTTCTTAACGGCCTTTGTGGCAGATAGGTTCAGAAGGTAGACTGCAGTGAAGACCGCTTCCGCCCAAAAGTGTTTTGGAACATTTCTATGCTCCAACATAGACCGAGCCATCTCAATGACTATACGGTTCCTGTGCTCAACAACACCATTCTGTTGTGGGGTGTAAGGTGTGGTAAGCTAATGCTTAATGCCATGTGATGCACAAAAGTTGGTGAACTCTGTAGAACAAAATTCCCCTCCATTGTCGGACCGAAGAGTGACTGTCTGACAGCTAGACTCTTTTTCCACTAAGGCCTTAAACGTTTGAAACATGGTGAACACCTCTGATTTCTGCTTAAGAAAATAAACCCACATGTGTCTACTGAAATCATCAACAAATAATAGAAAATACCTGCATCCAGTGATTGATGGAGTGTTCATGGGACCACAGATGTCTGCATGAACGAGTTGCAAGACCTTGGATGCTCTCCAAGCATCTCCATCTGAAAACGGAGTCCTATGCTGCTTTCCAGCTTGACATGCTCCGCAAATTCCATGATTCTGAGTTTGAATCTGAAGTAATCCTACGACTAGATCCTCTCGAACCAACTGAGAGAGATAGTGAACATTGAGATGCCCATATCGCCGATGCCAAAGAGTGCTGATGGAAGTACTCCTAGCTGCCATGGCGAGCTCCTGCGAACCAATAGAATCAACAAGTCTATAAAGACAGTGATCCTCAATACCAACTGCAACTGTAGTGTGAGTCTCCTTGTCAACAATGTTGCACTTGTGCAACCCGAAGACGACATCTAGCCGTGGTGAATGCTACATAATTTGATTGACTGACAATAGATTGAGCTTCATACAAGGTACAAAGTATACATTGAGGAATATTAAATCCCTCCCACCAGATGAAATCTCAACGTTGCCCTTGCCAACAACAATATACTCTTCGCCTCCACCAAAGATCACTAAATCAGTGAAAGGCATGTACTCTGTAAAACCAATCCCGACGATGTGTGAAATGTCGAGAGGCTCCAAAGTCAATGTACCAGGCTGATGATTGAACATCATCAGAGGAGGTTTGGGCCATGAACGCATAGAAGGCAGATTCCTTCTGATCAGGATGCGTGGCAGAATTGGCTTTCTGCTTGGACCCTCCCTGTTTGGATTGCTGGGATGCTATCAATTTCTGGCAATCTTTCACCAAATGGCCATATATATGACAGTAGGAACACTGTAAGCTCTTCTTTTTGGAAGACTGTTGAGGTTGACCTTGACCTTGTCCTTTCTGCTAGAAGGACGGAGCTTTACCCTTGTACTTATGCAAAGATGACGCTGTGAAAGCCTATTCAATGGATGAACTAGCGCTGCTTCCAAACTGTTGCTTCCATCGATCCTGTTGTAGCAGCTTGTTGCAAAGATCAGGAAACTTCAAATCAACACTAGTAGAGGAGATATTGAGCGTATCAATGAAATGCTCGTAGGATCTAGGAAGGCTTTTCAGCGTGATCACTACCATATCGTCTTCCACCATGGTTCGGCCTATAGCTTCTAACTGATCACGGATGTCCTTGATCTTCGTAAGATGTGCCTAGATAGATGACTTCTCATCCATCATGATGGAAAACAACATATTCTTCAGAAAAAAAGCTCGGCTCTTGTCGGACGTTTCATGAAGACCCTTCAAAAGATCCCAGATCTCTTTTGCTGTTTTACCTGAAGGCACCTGTGGGAGTTGATCATCTGTGACAGAGAGTTTGATAAGCATGACAACCTCTCAATTCTTCACATCATGTTTGTCTTGATCTTCACCTGCTATTGTAGGACGAGATTCCTTGCCCAAAACAAGTTGATCAAGGCAACGATACTCAAAGATGGTAAGCATACATTGTTTCCAAGTGTTGTAGTTGCAGTCGTTGAACTTCTGACTGTGTTCCACATGATGTTGGTTAATGATGCCATCACAGAAATCGAGGTTGATCAAGGTCAACTGAGTGACAGCAAGAGACAAAAGAATTTGATTTTAAAAAGTTTCAGAATAGAAGCAGCTGCTGAAAAAACTGAAACCCAATAGGAGAATTCTGGCACAAATTCCAAGGCACGAATTTCGAGGTTTGGAAGAAACCAAAAAAAAATTTTAAAAAATTGCACACTTAAAACAGCATAAATGGTGCCCAAAAAAAACAGCAAAAATCCCCAACGTCCACAGAAATAGCAGAAATAGTGAACTGTTTTTTAAATTCCAAGGCAAATTTGGGGGCACAAAATTCGAGGTGCAAAAAACGAGGCACTCAAAAAAATCTGAGACCAACCCAAAAAATCTCTCAAAAAACCCACCAAGAATCTGAAAACAGAATGCAGATCCAACGGCTCAAAAATCGAGGCACGAAAAACGATGCACCCAAAAAAATCTGACAATGACCCACTTGAGATCGCAAAAAACCCACCAATAATCTACAACCAGAATAAAATTTTGACTTGAACTAAAGGTCAAAACCCTAGTCGAAAATTGCAGAAACCCTAGGAAAATTTTCAACCTACAAAAAAAAATCTGCCCAGGAAGAGAAAAAAAATCTGCTCTTTTTAAGAAAAAAAAATCTCTTCAATAAAAAACTTCGAAAAATTTTAATAACAAAAAATTTCGAAATTTTTAATTTCCATGCTCTGATACCATGAAAAATAAATTGAATGAATGATTCAATAATCGGATGATTACATTGAACGATATCCACACGTATATATAGAGGTTACAAGACGATGTTCTATAATTAGAACATAACGTTAAAGTAAAAGATTAAAGAGCTAAAAGCTAATTAACTAAAAAGAAAAAGCTAAATGCTAGATAAAGCTTAAAAGCTAATTAACTAAAAAGCTCAATGACCATTAAACAAGGAACTAAATATAGGTGACTAAAATATAATTAAATATTCTAATAGATTTCAGTGTTGTCAAAGATAATTTATTTTTTAATTAATAACTATAATAAAATTATTATGGCTTTCAATTATAATATTAGAAACAGAGAAGATCCTAAAATCCTAACACTCAACCTACAAAACATTTGGAGTCAATGAAACTCTAAATGAATTTGAATTCCACGAGTATGATTCACATTAAATCTATTCAATGGCACCAAGACTAAACTCCAGAGTCCACATAACTAACAATTAACCTAAAAAAGGAATATAGATGAACACCACTAGAAGTTTCCAAACAAGGTAACATGACTTTAAACAAACAACAAAAAACAAGTTGTCAGCCCTCATATGAGAATGAGTAGGGATTCAAAGCCTTAGATGTGAACCCTTGGCATGAACAATCGAAACTAGCACCTATATTGCACCAAGGAACCAGATGAGTGAATAAGCATCACCAAATGCCTAGAACCAATCATCAGAATTAGAAATGATATTTTCTCTATTTTAAACTTTTAAAATGGCATCCTCCCGTCATGTTGCTATTAACAAAGGCATAAACCCTACCAAATTAACCCCACATAAATAAAATTGTTGAAATCTATAAAAAAAACACATTGAAATTGTGCACAAACTTTACCAAACGGTTAGAAACCACTACAAAATGTGTGGTATAAACCCTATTGTCAACAAAATTCATAAAGCCTCTGAAACTTCTATAAATGAAATTCATCAAACCCACAAAACTTGTCAAACCTAGATGCCTTTTTGCAATTTAATCATGATTAAAGTCAAAAAAATCAAAGTCAATGGTCAATGGTTTTTAAACATAATCATGTTTTTTGGGAAGTAATTGACAGTTTAAAAGTTTCACAATTAATCTGATTTTTGCAATTTTTACTCAATTTTTGCTTCTCTAGATAAAGTTATGAAAAATTGCATGCATCATGAAGGTCTACTAATTTTAAATGCTTTAACTTGGACTTGGTGGTGGAGGCTTCACCCCTAGGTCTCGCCATATATCACGACATGAAGCACAACAAGAGTGTAGCCTCCAAATCCCACACTCAACCTGATTGGGAGCAGTACAAACAAAACCTAATAAGGGGCCCTAACCCTACACCCCTCAACCTTGCTAGGGGCTACCACACGCAAAACCTCACTCTCATTTTTATTTATTCTCTATAACTCTATCCTAATAATCCCTTTAGATTTAAAAATCGACAAGTTTTTCTCATGTTCCACCAAGTTTATAAGATAGGGACAAGGGGGTGGGTTTCCAAGACAAGTTTTTTGAGGCCATTTTAGGTATAAGCGCTTCAGAATTTTGAATATCAAGCAGGAAACTTGAGTTGTTGTGCTTTATTGTCATTGATGTCAACCTATCATGTGTTGTCATTGACGTCGACCTATCTTGTATTGATATGGAAGTAAGAATAGTATAGCAGATGTTTCTATATGCAAAAAAGAGGTTTTGATGTCTCATGTTGTGGTGTTTTCGAAAGATTGGTATAGTGAAAGTTTCAATATGCAGGAAAGAATTTTTAATGTCTCAATGGAAGAATGTCTTGCATTCCTCCAGTTTGTGAAGACTATGTGCTATGGTCCTAAATACATTGCTTATGTTCTACATATATTACGCTATCAAGTTTGCAGATGCTCTATGGCTCAATTCGCTGAGCAGATTACTAATGTTTCTAATAGTAAGGTCATCCTTCAAATGAGGTCCAAAACATGTCTAATGGTTTCCAGATAGGTAAAGTCAAGTGTTGCAGTTCGGATGACATGTTCATATGGGTTGTTTAGTGTTCCAATTCAGTTTTCAAATGATGGTTTGACTGGCATGTGAAGTTATGATGCCTTGTGTTTTGTGTTGTCAGCTAGTCTGGTTTCCAACTGACTGTGACTTTGTATCCTACTTGGATCATATTCTTTTGGTTTGGGTTTTTTTTCGGAGGATGTGTATGGCTAATGTTTTGGGTCTCACCGTGGCATGTGTAGATCCGCATTGAGTTTCATGCATTGGAGAATGTTACTAGGCCGACTAGTTGGTGTGCTTCATTGTTCATCTACACGTTTCATTTGCTGTCGACCTTGGTGGATGTGTTAGTGTGCGGTTTGTTTGAAGCCTTTGGAAATGTTGTATTGTAATGTTTTTGGGTCCTCTCTAACTACTGGAGCGGACTGTATTTGATATTTTAGGTCTGAGTGGCTGAATTTATGTAATAATTTATATTCTATTTGTGGTCGACCTAGTTAAGGGTTTTAATGATTAAGCTTGTATATAAAAGAGTGCGGATGTATTAATGAGTGTGTGGAATGGGTGTGAATTGATTTGCCAAAGGTGTGAAAGACCTACAAGCAAATCTAGTAATCGGAGATGTGCGAAAGACTATTGTGAAGAGCTTTGATGATGATATTCTCAACGTAATAGACTTTAGAGATTGTGTTTTGGAAGCAAAAGAGTTTGTTAATATTGATTGCTTGACACAATGGTTCAAGATCAATTTCATGATTAGGAGATCTTGTTCATTCCAATTCATCTATTGTTTTCTCTATCGGAAGACAATGAGTCTCTTGGCAGCTTTTTGTATCTTGCTCTTAAACGGTAAATTTCAATCTTGCAAGTCATTTGTATCTTGCCCTAAGGTTGTGTGCCTTAGTTCTACAAGTCCTTTCAGAAGCAGGGTGTTTCAGAGGCAACATTGCAGCAAATTATATTTATCTTGTGAGTTTGATTATCTCTGTGATTTTTCCCTAATTGGGTTTTCCACTTAAATCCAGTGTTCATGTGTTTGTTGTGCCTCATACTTTCATAATTTGTTATTGCTGAGATAAAGTGTAATGTCCCCATTTTAGCAGACATGGTTTTTGGGTGATTAGCCTATCATTCTGACCCTCGTAGGCTAATGAGTATGGATAGAAGGTCTCCCGAGACTTGTATCGTCTCTAGAGTTCAATGTGTTTCGATCTAGCTTTCGTTTGGTATCATTTGGACTTCATTTGCTATACTTACTATTTATAGTAAGTTTGAGATGTTAGAGATGGACCCCTTCTATTTTTAGTAAAGGGGTATGGTCATATGCAACTTCATCACGTCAGCTCTAGTTCAAAGGGCGTTCAAAAATGTTGAGTATTAATGGAGATATTAATGTTTATTTAGTTTAAATAAACATTAATGTTTTGAGCTTATATTATTAAGTTATAATATAATTTTATATTATAACTTAAGTAAGGGTCCAAGTACCATTAAAGGGGACCATTTAATTAATTAATTGTGGCTCTTTTACCAAGGTGAAATATTAAATGACAAAGTGAAAATATTATATCATTAAATGTCATTTAATATCATTAATTGATTTAATGCCTTATTGGAGAAAATCGAACCTTCATGGAAAATACCAAGGTGAAATATTAAATGACAAAGTGAAAATATTATATCATTAAATGTCATTTAATATCATTAATTGATTTAATGCCTTATTGGAGAAAATCGAACCTTCATGGAAAATATATATATAAGGCTTTTGAAAAGAAAAAGAGAAGGGGGATTGATCATTGTTATTTTTGATGAGAAGACTTGTCTCTTGGCTTTGGAGAAGAAATTGGGGTTTCTGCAGCTTGTCCAGAGTATCGGCATTGGAGAACGTGAAGACTTCATTGCATCAGCAATCTGAGGGTGTGAGATTTTCATCTGAAGTTGCTCCTAGGGTTGGCTTCATCCAGAAATTGACATTGTGCTGATTGGAGATTTATTTTCAGATTTATTGGCATAGCTGAGGGCATATGTATATGGCAGACTGAGAACATCATACATAGGGTTTATTTGCTACTACAGTGTGCATGAACAGTGCACGTGAACAGTGCAGATGAACAGTGTGCTACAGTAGTTCGAATTCTATAGAAGGGAAATTAGAAAGGTGAACAGCTATATATATTTGACAAGGGCTTTGCATATGAGGAGAATCAAACCAATATATCAAGGCAGCCATTGAAATTCCGGGTTTTCTATCTATAGTCATTGTATTAGAAAATCATTACTTCATTGCATCATTTGCTATTATGATTATATCATGAAATACTTGGAGTTTGAATATGTTTAATGGAGATATAATTTGCATATTCCACATTCATGGTGACATTCAACATTGATCAGCCACGTAGCTTTCATGCCAACTGTTTGCTTAAATGCCTAATGGTTGAAGGTATACTTTGGGATGCATGACAAGTGTTTGTCTTAAAGTCAACTAGCTGTACTAGTTAATTTCAGTCATTACATGTATGTGTAAAGGTCTAAAACAGCTAGCATATCATTTCTATAACAACTTTGCATTGTTAGAAGCTTTCCATAACTTCATTTGCAGCCTACAAACCCAAAGAAGACAAATAAAGAATTCACCACAGCGGCTTCAAACATTGTATGCCAAGTGTTTGACAATATTCCTTGGGGTTCAAAGCGAACAGGGTCAGATTAGCCAAGGGATAGTACAGTGGTATACTTTGGGATGCATGACAAGTGTTTGTCTTAATGTCAACTAGCTGTACTAGTTAATTTCAGTCATTCCATGTGTGTGTAAAGGTCTAAAACAGCTAGCATATCACTTCTATAACAACTTTGCATTGTTAGAAGCTTTCCATAACTTCATTTGCAGCCTACAAACCCAAAGAAGACAAATAAAGAATTCACCACAGCGGCTTTAAACATTGTATGCCAAGTGTTTGACAATATTCCGTGGGGTTCAAATAAGCGAAACAGGGTCAGATTAGCCAAGGGATAGTACAATATGCTTGTGATTTAAAGTTTGAAGATCAGCATTTAGGCGTTTGAAGGTCCGAATTGAGTATATCCTTCCTCTATATATCCTTCCTTCAACCCTACCACATAATATTTTACTCACTCCGGTGTGGGTACGACTACCAAATCTTCCTCTACAATTTTGGTTTGTTTCTTGTTTTGAGGTAATACGAAATTCTTTGGGGAAATTTTTGGAGCTTGATGAGGGTTCTTCCAATTACCTTCACACCACATATGCTCACATTTTGGCCGATCTCAATATTTCCAAAAGTGTGTCAATAGATATCTCTCTAGAAACCGCAAATCATTGTTGGAAACAAGTCTTGGATTATGAGGGTTTACCCTTTCACTGTCGCAAGTGCTTTGGTGTTGGCCACATTAGTTAACTTCAAACACAAGATTAATTTTGAAGCCACATGGTAGAAAGATGCTTCCCTCCACCATTACTCTATGGAAAAAGAAGTCTTCATTTCTTTTGAGGATGGAACCTCTCAAGTGAAAGCTCAAAATGCATCCTTACAGCAGCGTTATCTAGTAGGAATGCTGGCCAAATTGATTCTACCTATGTTTTGCAATCCATTCCTACTGTTGTTAATGGCTCAACTCCCTATGGGAGGAGAAGCGTTTTGGCTTCAAATCCAAAGAACTCCAAGCTTGAAAAAGAATCATCAATGCTAACAAAGGTTTCGGCTGTAATGGCCCCTAAGGACAAAGATTACTATATCCCAAGAGTTGTGGATATGGTTGTGGATGTTGGCAATGCCAATGAAAACTAAACAGTTGTGAAAAGTTAAAAAAAAAAAAAGAAGATGTGCCTGCTTTCAACACTAGGAAACCCGGGGACGCGTCCCCAGCCCTTTTTGACAGATCCCCGTTATCATAGCATTTTGGGGACAGTGGGTGGATCAAGGACGTCCCCTAGCCGTTCCCAAAATCTGGAAAATAGTAGAAAACATACCAAAAACATGAGGATGGCAGCAATTCTCAGAGGGGATGTCCCCCCCTCCCCCTTTTCCTAGCACATTTTAAAAAGAAAAAAGAAAAGACTCAAATGCTTTTAAAAAAACATTATTAATTTCTTTTTATGTGCCCCCACACCTCAGCAATAGTGCATAAGTGTTTGATAAATTTCAAAAACATTAAACTACATGTGTCAGTTCTAACTATAGCAACAAGTCTAAAAAACACTAAAGTGCTGCAACAGATCTGAGCAGCAAGCACAACTCAATTTCACAAACACTCGGAACTTAATAATGCATATGAAAGTGATTATAGGTCTGCAACACTAGATTTTTCACTGATATGCGGGGTAAACACATCTGAATCACTGCCAAAAGCACTTAGAAATAATGAACAGCAGCCTGGTAATAAATTCCACAAATGCTCAGAACTTGGTAGTGTGTAAAAAGTGGTTGCGCACTGATATAAAGGGTAAACAGGTCTCAATCATAACCAAAAGCACTCAGAAATATGAAAAACAGCTTGGTAATCAAATTCACAAACACCTAAAACCTGGTAGTGCATAAAGAAGCAGTTGTAGGTCATAATAGTAATAGAATACTATCAAAATATCCTCCACTCAGAAAAAAAACAATGAGCTACTTGCAAACAAGTACTGGAATCATCAATGCAAGTCTGGAAACCACTATGCAAAGCTCAAACTTTATTGCAGGTCAAAACAGCTACAAAATTCATCAAACACCTTCCCAAAACATCAATGAACACCCCCCAACATTACCCAGTAGCGACATACACCACCAGCACCACCAAACAGAAAACAAGGGGGCCAAGAAACGCAGGGAATCATACCCAGCAGATCACGCCAGGTCTGAAAGAGGTACAACCTATATTGGGCCATACTTTTCAGGCTGGAAACCACTCATACTCCTTCAAACTCACATGCTTGGGCTGGAAATAAATATCAATGGGAACGGCTAGTGTGGGCTAATCAATACCATCAATATTTGTGGTCAAACAAGGGCATCAATTGAACACAAATGTTATATGTCAAGGTTCTATAATGTATATGTACATGCTTTATCCATGTTTTCATATGAATATAACATATATATGCATGTTTTATCTATGTTTTCATATGAATATTTTAAACTTCCCTATATATTTTAAATTTTCTCTATGTTTATATAGCCATCCCCTTTGCCATCCCCTAACCATCCCCAAAATTGGGAAAAAAAATTGTCATCCCAAAAACGCGTCTCCCCATCTCCTGCCATCACTGTCCTGGAAACTCGGGGTAACGTAGTTTCAACATGCTCCTTCACTCCCACATCAAAAGGGATGCTAAGAATTAGATTTGTAATTCCATACAACTACCCTGTTGATGAGGTTAAAGTTTTTTGTCAATTTTTTGTGGCACTCCTGCCATCTAATATTTTGTTTATGGGGTACAGCTCTCTTACGCCAACTTACTAAACAAAAAAGAAAATAATATATATTTTATAAAATTTCTATATAAAACAAATCGAATCGAATTAAAGAAGCTTTGAATTTTTTTATGCCCTTTACAAAGAGGTGAGATTATATACACACGAGCCGCACACACTCTACAGGGCTGTGTGCGCCCTACCATAGCACTGTGCTTTGTCATAGGTTTGCATAGTTGGCCCTATGTATAGAGCTCCGCTTTGGACAGGGCCAAGCCTGCTGTATATGCAATTGTTTTTTCATGTTTTATATTTCTTTCAAATTGAATTTTCAATATAATGACTTGTACAAGCATCTAAATTTCTTTCATGACAAGTTTTTCAAAGAACAGTTAGTAATTATTTTCATAATCCGTATCTTAATGGATTGAAAGCATTTTCATAGCATTATTTCAAACAGTAATGTGGAAAAAAAAACAAGTGTCCAATAAACAAAACCTCTCTGCTACAAATGTGAACATTTGTTTGGAAGTCATTCCAAGTTCCAAGGCCTACCTTCTTCACATACAGTTTTTTTATTTTTAAATCGGGGAGGGCCATCGAGGGACCTATAAGGACAACCCCAAACTATCTCGAGAAAGTCCTGCCATTCCCTCATCATCACCCATCTCCGAAATGTTTCCAGGACAGCTAGGGCACTATCCCAAGCCATCCCCTCATCACTGCAACAGCAGAAAAAATCCCAAGAATCCATACTCAGGGAACATAGGATTTTTCTCTTCTTTTTTTGTATAATTCTATCTTTTGTGAAAATCCAACTTTTCCCTGATTAAAGCCTAACGTTTTAATGTTTTGGTTTGCGAATCTTTTACCCTAAAGATTTTTGCTGCTATGAAATGGTTACTAGGTAAACAAAGAGGGCAGAACTCAAACAGCATTTCTTCAAAGTTAACAGGAATCAAACAGCAATAAAATCTTGCCTGTGTACTAGAATAATTTTAACCGGATATTAAAAAAAATTGTATTGATATATGTGGTAACAAATTAGAGGAGTGGGAAGTCATGCAGTTAATCGTTTAACCGGGATTTAGATGAATATTGACTGAGTATCTGGAAAAATATATATATTATAATGAGAACAGACAAAATCTTCAAAAGCCCTTGTAAGATTTATGCGGCTAAGATTAGATCAATTTCAGCTAAGTTGTAGATAAAGCTTCAAGAGCACATTAAATCAACACAAATTAATGTTACGAATACAAGCATATCTTTAAATCCCATACAGAAAAGACGCATCCCACATTTAACTAAGTTTTCGATATATATTAACTGGGTATTATATAACCGCAAATTTATAATGAGAACGGCCCGTATCCTTAAACCTATTTCAGGCACAAACATAATTAACTGGCAACACAACCCAATAAAATTCACTCCAAAAAATTTTAAAAAGATGATAAACAGTGTCGACTTACAGCAGGAAAATCCAATGGATTACGCCTTGTCAATCTCTCTAGATCAGGTGCCATTCTAACAACAAATCTTCTTCTGAGTTTTAGCCCTCTCGTTATCTGTAATCTGCCCAAATGAAGCGCGTCTCTGATTGGAGCTAATCTGATGAAAGAAGTGGACGGGGATGCCGAACGAGAAGGATTGTAAGATTTAGAACAAGAATTGTCAGCATTAGAAGGCCTTTGAAGGAGGAAAGGGCGCGAACTGAGCAAGCATAGAGAAGAAGCCATGGCTCAAACCGATAGCTCCGAAGGGACCTAACTTCTTGTAATCCTCTATATTTATTCTGTATCATTACTTACCTAATCTTTTTTTGGTTGGCTTCTATATTTTTCCTGTTTACTATCGAGCTCGCATAAGTCGGTGAATATTGACAACACTACCATTCAAGAGTTGGAAGTGACCTCAAAAGGTAGAAAACAAAGCCTCTCGATAATGATCATATTTCTAGGATAAAGGGCAACTATAGAAATGATAAACAATGATTTTAAAAAATTTAATGGTAAGAGTATTTTTTCCCTTAAATTTCTTTTAAATGATTGAATATGTCTTTAATAAGTTATGATAATTGGTTAGATGTTATGTTCTTTATGTTGGGTTGAATTTATATTTGCATAACTGATTTTTGCACATGTCAAAATAAAACTTTCTTTTAGATTTAATATATGTTGACAGAAATGAACTTTGCCTTCTAATGTGTCTAGAAGTTACTCACCTTATTGTCTAGAACTTATGTCTAAAGAAAAAATCGTATTGGCAAACATTTTATGGGAGTTTGTTAGGCGAGGATCGTCTCCTTTTGTCAAACCCTTGGATTATGATTTAATAGTTTTGAAACAAAGATTTAAGATATAAACAATTGTGTACTACACCATAATTGGTCACTATGTGCATATGCTTATTTAAGTGGATGTAATGCAATGTAAAGTTATCTTGAATTGATTGAATAATTCTCTCAATTTTGGATTCTCAAAAATGTATATATTTTGTTCTTTTGTATAGTACTCAAGCACACAAATTAATATATGTTGCACTTAAGTCAGTAAGTAACTGTTAGTCAAATACTTTTCAACAACCATTGATATTCCAAACATTGTACCAGACAACAAAGGCTTACAAAAATTTTGACAAAGCAACATTCCAAAAGAATGAGATTATCTTCCTTTGTAGGTCACCTTTTCATAACAAACCAATATGATTGATTTCCAACATTATAGGTACCTTTTATAGAGCCTAACCCACTCCAAATACCTCCATTGTAGTGACATATTCCATGTCAATGGGCTAGGAATGGTCATGAGTCATCATGAATACCGAAGACTTCATTACAAAAAATTTAAGATTCACATTTGTATACATCTCTTATGACCTACAATCTACCCATTGATTATGTCTTCTTTTGTCAATCTCAACCTTCAATATGCAACATGCCCATTGATCTACCCATACAACTTACTAAGTTTTAACCCACAAGTGAATGAAATAAATTGTCAACATACAAGTAATAAAAAAATTCCTTTTTCCATTTCATAAACAAGATGCATATTTGAAATAATTCTCATTTCAACTTTTTCATTTCATCATAAATTATATACAATATCATATTCATAAACATATGAAAGTATTTACATTTTTGCTTTCAAATTTCCATTTACTTTAGGAATATTTGAATACATGCAAAGCTTCTATGAGCTTAATGAAACATAAGAGAAATGTTGGGCTTTTTAATTGCAATCGAGGTTGGAATACTAATTCACAACTTAGGGATTTTATCCACACTAAGCAACCCTTCATGAACTAAAATCTACATTTAATTATCAACCCAAGGACGTGAACTTGAAATGAGACAGCATTGTATATGCACTATGGAAGCCTTCTAAGTTGTTATTTCAGTTGTGTATAGCAAATAAACTCAAAATAATAAATTGAACTGAAAACATGACAATGTTGGAAATAAAACTAACTACACAACAATGGTTGCGGGAAGACTGGTTATTTGCAACATCAGTGGCTGCAGGATGACTGGTTATTTGCAATAACTGTGGTTGCAGGACGACTGTTCTAAAACTAGTGAAATCAAATATGTTGAAAACAAAACCTATCATAACCAACTCACTAATTAAATTAAAGCATACTGAATAAAAATCTAAACTATGATGAAATCACAGTTCCTCAAGTGGCCCTTGCTTGAGTTGCTTCAACCTATCATTAGCATTCCATCTTCAAAAGACAATCTTCTTATTCAAAATCAAATATTGCATGTATTAGAATTGCTGATTGAAATTGGACACCATTAACGAGACTCAACACTAACTGGATACTCTCTACACTATTCTCAACACTACTTTCAATACTACTTTCAACACTACTTTCAACACTACTTTCAACACCACCCACTCACAACTCAACAAAATCTCAAATTTATGCTTGAGGCTTGAAAGTTGAAGTAATTACAAACTCAACAACTTATTACAAATGTCATTTCTCCTATGACAACAAGGAGATGACTTATTCTACACATGACTGATAATAAAGATTAAACTAACAAGAGTTGAGAGAGTTCTAATCCTCTTCGAACTCTACAACTATAAAGTACAGCCATGGTTGAACATGTGTAAAAAACATGTTATAATTATTTATGAATCATCAAATATTGTTTCCACAATCTTCTCCATTTTTTCTTCACTTTAATAACTCCAAATACACGAACTCACGAAGAGGTAGAAGAGTCCAAGTTGAACTAGAACTCAATCCTTAACTGCTGCCTGAAAATCTGCTAGTTTGTCTCAATCAACTTCTGGTGAATGCTTCTCATTAACTATTGTGAATCCGCTCAAACGGTTTAAACCCATTTTAGATCTCCTTTTAATCTTTCCAGGTCATTTTTTAAATCTTAATTTCGTTAAGAAAAAAGTGAGATATTCTCGTTTTACTGAAACTGGTCTTTTGACTTTTTCTACACTTTCAGTCAATTGTTACATCTATCAACTACCAACTTGTTCCTCCTTCCTTCTAGCTGCATGATCGACTCAAAACACACACAAACAAAATGTTAATCATTCCAAAGTACTTTACATTAAACAATAACCATTTATTATAATTTTTTATCATCAATTTAGCATCAACTAGCTAGACACACATATGCATATCAAACACCATTAATCCTAGTTAATGCTTCACAAAACCAAGGTAATGCTTGGAAATTACTTGGAAGGACATTATAGACATGAGGTAAAACATTAAATAATATGGTCAATTTATAGGCTCATCAAGAAGCATATAGTCCAGATATTCAATAATTGCTTCTAGATTCGATTGTGTATGCCAATTTTTATCATCCAAATGTCCTTGCTGGCATACATCCTCAAATTTATGCTGCCAAATGCATGAGGAAGAGCATCACTCAAGTGCTTTTCCACCCAACCAAGACTTTACAATCCCCTATGCCTCTTCTAATAGAAGGGACTTGACCCTTCAACGAAGAGATTAGTTTGGTGACCTCAAAATAACAATCTTATGAGCATAGTGTTGTGTCCTACATAACTAGATCTATCATACATTGGCTACAACCTACATGTATGATGTTCCCTATCTAGTATTTAATCTTGGATCACATTGAACCGACAGTGTAGACAGTGGCAACCTACACTACTTTGGCCAAAGAATTCATCACCCAGTACTTCAAGTGTGAGTCGTATGTCCACCCACTGTGTTGCTCTATTTGGTATACTAACCATTTATTATATTCCCATATCATTCCCATAAGGTTAATGCTAGAATGACTAACTAGGTTATTCCTATTCACAGATTGACCTAACCCCATGATTAACCAAATCAATCATTCCCATAAACTAAAGATACACACCATAGCACAACTCTAACTTAGCTATTACATACATATATGTAAATCTATTCATAAAGATTATCAAGTTTCTATCAACTCAAGAATGTGTATCCTATAAGTAACACAATTTAAATCATTGCTTTAATTAAGCTTCTAAAAAATCTTATTTTATTTACATAACATATGGCAATATAAAAGAAAAGATAGAGTCCTCATGCCTGGATTATAGCTTCCACGCAAATACCAATTCCTTCTTTCTCACAATCACGCTGGCTTCACAACTTAACCACTAACATAGAATTTCATAAGCTCTCAATGATAACATCTATCCTATTTTCTCACTATACTTGAACTATTCTCTTTCTCTCACCAATGAAGAACAACAAAAATAATGAGCAATACGCAAAATGAAAAGACATTATGAAGATGATGAAAATGATCAAGATGAGAGATACTCCAAGAAGAAAGAGAGCTCCTCTATTTATACACAAGTTTGAGAGACTTAATGCTATAATTAAGTTTTCTAATTTGCCACTACTCTCACTCTCATTGCTACCACTAAGACTATGTGGCTTCTCCTCTAACTACAAAGTTGACATGTAAACAATCCAACAAAATTCTACTACGAATCATCCATAATAAATTACTAAGCCAAATATGATTAGTTATCATAAATCATTTACCTAAACAAATATGTTTCTATCTCCAAAATGGTATACCTATCAAATAAGTCTACTCTAACTATTTTACCCATGTTTATTTGCTAAGACTATGGTTGTGCTTACACATATGCGCTTGCATTATTAAATGGGTCGATTTGGTTGGTCAAATGTATTGACCACTATGCACTACATCCTTCCCTTTTAAGTTGGGATCGATGGACAATTAGCACTTACCATGTAAAGCGCTCACCTTAGCTATTCATGTAAAAAGGTAGCAGCTTTTACCACTGCTCCCCCCTCCTTTGGAGTAGGGTGAACCACCCTTTCATGGTGGGCACCCCCTCCCCAATCCTCCCTTCCAACTGACCACAAGGCAAATATCACGGAAACACCAATATGTGGTGTTTGACCAATTCACATATGGTATACGTGGAATATACATATATATATATATATATATATATATATATATATATATATATATATATATATATATATACACATACATACATACATACATATATGTATATATGTATACATACACACACACACACACACACACACACACACACACACACACACATATATATGTGTGTGTGTGTGTGCGCGCGCGCGCGTGTGTGTGTGTGTACATATATGTATGTATGTATACATAGATATATGTATGTACATATACATACATATATGTATGTACATATATATATATATATATATATATATATATATATATATATATATATATATATATACATACATATATGTATGTATATGTACATACATATATCTATGTATATGTACATACATATATATATGTACATACATATATGTATGTATATGTACATACATATATGTATGTATATGTACATACATATATCTATGTATACATACATACATATATCTATGTATACATACATACATATATGTACACACACACACACGATATATATATATATATATATATATATATATATATATATATACATACATATATGTATGTATATGTACATACATATATGTATGTATATGTACATACATATATCTATGTATACATACATACATATATGTACACACACGCGCGCGCGCGCGCGCACACACACACACACATATGTGTGTGTGTGTGTGTGTGTGTGTGTGTGTATGTATACATATATACATATATGTATGTATGTATGTATGTGTATATATATATATATATATATATATATATATATATATACACATACATACATACATACATATATGTATATATGTATACATACACACACACACACACACACACACACACACATATGTGTGTGTGTGTGTGCGCGCGCGCGCGCGCGTGTGTGTACATATATGTATGTATGTATACATAGATATATGTATGTACATATACATACATATATATATATATATATATATATATATATATATATATATATATATATATATATATATAATTGGCTTGCATTCCACGTATACCATATGTGAATCGGCCAAACACCACATATTGGTGTTGCCACGATATTCACCTCATGGTAAGTAGGAAGGGAGGATTGGGGAGGGGGTGCACACCATGAAAGGGTGGCACACTCTACTCCAAAGGAGGGGGAAGCAGTGGTAAAAGTCGCCACCTTTTTACATGAACACATAAGGTGAGTGCTTTACATGGTAAGTGCTAATTGTCCATTGACCTCAACTTAAAAGGAAAGGATGTAGTGCATAGTGGTCGATACATTTGACCAACCAAATCGACCCAATTAATAATGCAAGCTCATTTGTGTAATCACAACCTTACTCTTAGCAAATAAACATGGGTAAAATAGTTAGAGTAGACTTAGTTGATAGGTATGCAATTTTGGAGATAGAAACCTATTTGTTTAGGTAAATGATTTATGATAACTAATCATATTTGACTTAGTAAATTATTATGGATGATTCGTAGTAGAATTTTGTTGGATTGTTTACATGTCAAATTTGTAGTTAGAGGAGAAGTCACATAGTCTTAGTGGTGGCAGTGATACTCTTCTTCCCTTCTGGAGGCTTGTTCATTTCCTACATCCAACTTAGCACATCATAACAATAGTCATATTTATATCATAGATTTCACCTTTTAAATACTCAAAATATCACATTGATTGCATATTCATTCATCAAATTTCTAATCAAGATAAATATATTCAAAGCATATTCATGTGCTAAAGTATCTTAACTAAACAAGATAACAATAAATAAGTAATATCACAATGGGGTGTAACACAATATCTTTCTCAACCGTCCCTTCCAACTTTTTTTTAGATTTGTTTGATCTTTTTGGTATTGAGAGTCAACATCCAACCTAATTCTTGTGAAACGTGTGATTTTTGCAGAGAGTACCATCTCTCCTTATTTGAAATAAAAGAGACCAAACAAACTGTCTATATCATCTTTTCTAGAAAGAGCACAATAAAAATATTGAAGCACCCATTTGATTGCGGGCCTGTCTAATGTTTTTTTTATTTATATATCATTGCCAATCGCACTTCCCAATTCTGACCACCCAAAAAAATCTCCATAGGATCTTGATTCACACCAAATTTGTTATGAGATTGGTCACCCGATTGGCTTGCCTATAAATATGTGAAATTATCACATTCCCCAAATTTTCCTTACTCTTTCTAATCTTACCAATCCATACCTTAAGTTTCCAATTTTGTATTTCATTCTTATAGACTGCATTAATATGGATTAGGGAATCCCCTTCAATGTCTACATCTCGAATTCCTTTCTCTTCACATAGCCATAGACCCCGTGCCAATGCCCCAAATTCAACCTCATTGTTCGTTGCAACACCCATACTCTAAGACAAAGCCCAAAATCCTTCTCCCCTTTCATTTCTTATTATACAACCTGAACCTACCTACTCCATATTTCCTTTCGTTGCCCCATCAAAATTTAATTTGTATCTTTCACTTTTTGGTGCCTTCCATTTAACATCATGTCTTGTTTTTCCATTACTGGCTATGATTCTAGAGGGGGATCAAAGTCTTCCTTATTTCCTTTGTATGTAACTGTCCCAATTTGTGAAGAAGAAGATCTTTTTTTTTATTATTGAATTAGCAACTTCACATATACCTTCTTCAATTTTTTAATTTACCTCTTCCATCAAAAAGCTTTGTTCACAAAATATTCTCCAATTTCACTCTTTCCAAATATGTCAAACAAGCATTGATAGGGAAATTGTCCATATATCACACCATATATTCTTCCTTTCATGCAGGGTTAGCTTTGTAGAAATTTTAAAAGATTGTTATGCTTAGCACATTGCTAATTGATGGATGAGATCAACCAGTCCTAGCATGAGGCAACAAAAGAGAAAGCAAGTAATCGATGATCAGTCGATTCTCCATCCATCACGCGTAAACGAACAATTACTTGGCACATGAATTCCATGGTATAGAGTATGTCGCTAGTTAGAACCCGCCCATGCATTGTGGTTCATAAGAAGGCATCGAATTTTGGCAGCACATATTTATGCCAACACAACCATCTAGGCCAATTAGAGATTGAGCTTTGCACATTCTGAATTACATATCCTAACTTGGTAGAGTAATTTCTAGATCTCGGCCCATACCATATAACTTCATCATCGCCATTTGAAAGCATTATCTTCCAATTATCGAGTGCATCCTTGAGTGTAGATTTTGCTATATCTGACAATTTAAAGCTATCCATTGATTTCCAAACGTAGTGCTCACCAATCTTGTCATCCACCCTGACAATATAGTCAGCCACATATTCACTGTGCACACTAACAACCTTTGTTAGCCAGTTCGTAGACTCAAATAGATTTATCAATGCCTCTTCGCCATTCCAAGAATCAAGCCAGAACTTGGCTCAACTGTTGTTCCTGTAGACACCTAAAATTGTCCTTTAATTAAATAAATATTTATGTTTATTTAATTAATTTACTAGCATCTTCCACTATTAATTAAATAAATATATTAATTTATTTAATTAGTTCACTAAGCCTCTTTTCTATTTAAATAAATATTTATTATTTATTTAATCCAACCTCATCTCCTAAATTAAATAAATACTTTATATATTTAATTTATCTAGCATTTCCTCCATTAATTAAATAAATACTTTTATTAATTTAATTAATACACTTACCTTTTTCCTCTTCTAATCTTACCCCTCCAACTCATTCGCATTGATCACGATCTAAATTTGTAGTCGTGTAACAAGTGTCAGTCGTCTCTTCATTCAATTTGTGCTTTCTCCAAAGTCAACCCACCACTTAATCTCATCCCTCCATTTTAAAATTCACCTCTTAATTCTATCAACCCTTATCTTTTACCTTCCCACCTCTTAACCTCCTTCCTTCATTTTTACCTACCTTTCAATCCTATTGAATCTCTTTTATCTATGAGATCTTGGTCATTCATCTTTTAACCTCTTAATTCAAACCTTCCATTTTTAAGATGATCTCTATAAAAGATGTTTCCTCCTCTCATTCAACATCTACAAGCAATCATACCTATACTTTGCCAAAATCTAGCTAGAGCATACATCATCACACTTTATTGTTCCAAGCTGTAATCTTATTCCTAAATTGTTGGTGTAAATTCTCTCTCATAATTATACTTTACTTAAGTTTACTTAGGTAAATGCATAACATCGTAGTTTGGATATGAGACACTTAGGGAGATGTGCATACATTGGGAATGTAAGTTGTAGGAGAATTCCACCTCTTATGGTGTGATATTGTTGTTACTTTGTCATATCCACTTATTGTGGAATGATAAATGCACCTTATGTGGGTGATCCACCTCTTGTGGAATATTTTATTATTTCTCCTACCTACTCCTACCTACCTTGGTTATGTAAGAAGGCTCATCTTACATTGTATGTAAAAACAACAATTCAACAACTTCAGTCAACCCAGTCAATTGGGTATTTTGCATCATTGATAGGAATACAATTTATTCTTGTCACATATTTTATTCTCTCTTGTTTGTGCTATCAATTAGACTCTAGATCTTGGCAAATTCTCACACCTATAATTATTTAATGTATCATCCCAATGCACAGTTGTACTCTCGCTGACAATTAAAAAGGGGCTACCAAGTGTTTTGATGGTAATTCCGAAATAGAGAATCCTATATGGTTAGCAATCTTTCTCTGGATGGATTTTTTTGTGTTGAAAAGATCTTTGATTTTTCCTTGTTAAGGATCTGACTAGAAGAAGAATAACATTTTTTAAGTGCATATTCAATTACCTTTACCTCTCTCATCGTAGCCTCTCCAAATAAAATTGTATCATTTGCAAACTGGGTATGAGAATTATTTATCCCTTCTACAACTTTGATGCCTTTCCACTTATTTGTCCCCCTTAACTTCTCAAAGAATCTCCCCATAGCTTCAACCATTATAATGAATAGGAAAAGGGATATGGGATCTCCTAGATGCAACCCATTGGTTGCATCAAATAAACCACACATTGAGCCATTTACCAAAATCAAATATCGAGGACTAGTTATACATGATTTAATAATATTGATCCAAGAGGAATTAAAACCAATTTTCCTCAAAATAGCTAACAGAAAATCCTAATGAACTCGATCATATGCCTTGCTAATATCAAGTTTAATTAACATACCTCTCAATCTTTCAGAATTGATGGTGTTGATTGCCTTCGTCATGACAATAATGTTATCCATTATTTCTCTTCTAGGAGTGAACCCATTATGTTCCTTTGATATAATATTCCATAATACTAGCTTCAATTTGTTTGCCATGACCTTTGTCATAATTTTATATATCGTGTTGCATAAGGAGATAGGTATATAATCATCAAATGACTTGTAGATATTCTTCTTAGGAATCAAGGCAATGACAATATTATTTAGATCGCCCACATATTTCTACTTCATCATAATATCCTTCACCACTTTTTACACATCAGACCCACAGAAGTCCTAGCAAATCTGATAAAATTTTCTTGAAAAGCCATCTGGCTCGGGAGTCTTTTCTCTATGCAACTAGAATGTAGCTTTTCTAATCTTCTCCAACGTAAACTCTACATTAACATTTAATTATATGACTCATTGATGCTCTTTGGAATGAAGTCAAGCATCTCATCTTCCTAGCCCTGACAATTATTGGACTGACCTACCAAAATCGATTTAAAGTATGTAACCGCCTCCTCTTATGTGTTCTCTTTCCCTAACAGTCGAGCCATTTGACATTACAATGCCTTCTATCCTATTTTGATCTTTGTGACACTTAACTAAAGAGTAAAAATATTGTATGTTGATGTCCTCATCCACTAACGAGATTTCTCTTACTTTTTCTCTCCACAATAACTCCTCACTGGCGAGCAATTCAACATTCTTCTCTTATAAGTCTCCTTCCTTAATGAAATCAGCCTCAAACATCTCAAAGTGAATAATTTTTTCATTTAGTTCTCCTAGATCAACTTCCTACACCTCCCTTTATGCAAATATATTCTTGAAATGCTCGATTTTCCAGATTTTAAGTTTCTTTTTTATGTATCCCAATCTTTTCATAAAGCAATATGACAGAGTTCCTCTAAAAATGGTACTCTCTTTCCACCAAATGTTAATGTCTCGACCAAGGTGGAGTCTCTCCACCACATGTTCTCAAATTTAAAATACCTATTTTTGTTTCTCACTTGACTTTATTTCTAACAGGTTGGGGAAGTGATCGGACACCGAAATGGGAAGAATTCTAGCGTCACATCTAATATATTCCTCAAGCTATCCTTGACCAACAAAGAAGTGATCTAATCATTCAGAGATGTTTGTAAATCACATTCTTCTAATTGTCTACATGAATCAATTGTTCCTTGGAATGCAATCTACAACTCCAGTAGATTCGGTGAACCAACGAATATCTAATTACCTTATTTTCCCTACTATGTCCTCCACTTTTATCGTTGGGATCAAGAATGGCGTTAAAGTCAATAATAATCATATCATCATTTAGCAGTTTGATTCTTTCATTTATGCTAATCCATGTTTTTTTATTTTTCCTCTATTTAGATCAGATCGTACATATTAAAAAGTTGAAACTTCATTTTCTCCATTCTGAAACTTCATTTATGCCAATCCATTCAAAGTTGGAATTGATAAAGTTGACATCAACATTTTGTGGTGACTATATAATCCCAATCCACTCACGCTACCACACACATCCTTAAAATCACCATTCCACCTTACAACATTTAACAAATTTAAAGCCTTCTTCAGAACTAATTTTAGTTTCTTGATGAGTGATGATGTTCATTGACAACTTCTCCAAATGACACTTCACCAAGGGTATTTTTTTAGGGATATTTTACGTTATGATTCTCATTTTTGTCCAAGGGAGGCCTTAGCTCCCTTGGATGTAATAAAATAATGATTTAATACTCTGTAGCCTTTTCTTAGAAGCCTCTTCCTATCTTTTCAGTTTGTTTGTTTTTCTACCTCTTCCCTTCCTATATCGTCCTATCAATTTGGTCACTGACTGACTAATGCATCTGGGGTCAATAAAACCTAATTCATCATCACCCTCTAGGTCCTCATCTGAATCCCATTGCTCTTGATCAAATTTCTCTATATCAACAACATCCATCCCATTCACCTCTAGTTTCTCCTTGTTTGGTTCCCTCGCATCCAACTTTAATTCCATACCTAAATTTGGTTCCTCACTTACCATCTAGTCCTCCCCCTTGTTCTCTTCCTTCAATTGGTTAGATTTGTAATCCGCTAGCACCATCTTATTATTCGAATTGGAACTTTCTATTTCCTTCCCATTGCACTTGATCTCAGCAAATCCTTCTTTGCTATTGTTTTCTCCTTTTGTGTGTAATGGATCTGCAACCCTAGATTTTTTTATGTGTCTTTCGAGTTCTTGCTTATTTTGTTTCACAACCCATTTTTAAACAAATTTAGGTTTACCTTTGCAGTCAATCTCCCTTTGATTTATCTTTTGATACCTCAAATAGTAATATTTTTCTTATTTGATCTCAATCAGTTGAATCCAATGTTTCCCTTCAAAATAGAGTTGGATTGCATTCGGAATTAGCCGGGTCACGACAATTTTCAACCATGCATATATGTATGAGTCTCCTTCAACCAAATCTACATCCAAATCAACCAATGTTCCCAGTGATCTACTGATCTTCTCCCCTTAGACTAGTATTCTAAGGGGAGATTTTAAAGTTAGATCCATACAACTTTATCATATGGTTGTAATACTATGGGATTGAAATTTGCAAACAATTTTTGCATATAGACAGGGCAATATCCCATCATCCATAAGGCTCCCATAAGTACCTTTTTCTCTTTCTTTTGCTGAAAAAAATATAACAATAAAAACAAACCTTTTGAATTTTTTTTATTAATCTCCTCTGTCTTCCAACTTTCAGTGATCCAATTTGTAATTTTCTTCTTGTTTGCCCTAGGTTTGATGAATCGGCATATCACCGCAAGTTCCTCCAAAATTTCTACATCATTTGTTGCCTCCATAGATAGATCAATCATCTATAATCCTTCATGGTCCTTTTTCAAATATCACCATTTGTAATTTGCCTTATGCTCATTCGAATTTGCTTCAAATTGTTCTGCAAATTCAAATGTTCTAATTTTTCTTTGTGCTCCATCTTTTTCCTCTATTGTATATATGTATATATGCACGCACGCACGCACACACACACACACACACACACACACACACACACACACACACACACACACACACACACACACTCGTATACATATATACAAATATATACACATACATATGTATTTGCATATGTATATGTATATGTATATGTATATGTATATGTATATGTATATGTATATGTATATGTATATGTATAAGTATGTAGTAGTGAGGAAATGAGCTTCACTGGTCTAAACATGCAAACTAGGAATTAAACCTAATCCCATAAACATACATTGGAGAATAATCAATAGGTCCAAATTCAAACTCTTGGGAGAGGTGGTAACTATGAATTGAGTTATTCTCTTTTAATTTTTGATATGATTGGATAAGATGAAATGAGAAAATGCAAGAACTAGGTATAAAGATGCAAATTTGACAATAATCAGCACAGTGATGAGTCTATAAACCGTCATATTCATTCCATGATTTATGACACCTTACCCATGTTTATAATGTCAATCAAATATATTTCCAAACATTAATACCTTGATTTCATGAAGCATTAACTATGATTAATGATTATTGGTTTGCATTTGTATGTCTAGCTAGTTATTGCTAATTTATGGTAATATATTATAATGAATGGTTATTATTAAATGTTAAATATTTTAGAAGAATTAAAATATTGTTTGTGAGATATTTGAGTTTTTCATGCAGCTAGAAAGATGAAGAAACAATTTGACAATTATCACCATGTAGCTCTTGACTGGAAGTGCATAAAAAGTCAAAAACCCAATTTTAGTAAAACGAGACCATGTTTCTTGATGAAATTTATATCTTCAAAATGATTTGGAAAACTTAAAAAGAGGAGCAACAAACCCAAAAAATTGTGTGAAGAGATTTCTAATAGTTAAAATATTCACTAGAAGTTGACTGAGACAAAAGTGGCAATATTAGAGGTAGCGGATAAGTAATGAGTTATAGTTCAATTTGGACTCTTCCACCTCTTGTTAATCTCATCGATTTGGAGTTATTGAAGTTATAAAATAATAGAAAAAATCATTGAAGCAATAGATCATGACTCATAAATTATTATGACATGTGTCTACATGTATTCTTCAACCATAACTATATTTTGATGTTGTAAGAATTTGATTGGGATTGTGACACCATCAAATCTTGTTAGTTTGGTAATTATTAGGAGTTATGGGTAGAATAAGTCATCTCCTCATTTACATGGGAGAATGGACATGTGTTTTAATTTGTTTAAGGTATATAATTAATCCAACTCTCAAGCCTCACATGTATAAATATGATATCCTATTGAATTGAGAAAGGGGAGAGTAACCAATTAGTGCTAGATTTTGTTAGTAGTGTCTTTGTTTAATCAACAAGTTTGATATTAGTCCATTTATTCTCTTTGATTTGCAATAAGCAGATGAGTTATGACAATGAAGTTTGTATATTGAAGATTGAATACTAATAACTAATATTGAAGTCGCTCAAGCAAGGGCACTTGAGGTACTGTGACTTTAGAGTAGTTTAGATTATTTTTAATAAGCTTTACAATTAGTAGTGAGGTGTTTATGATAGGTTGTTTTGTAACATAATTAATTCTAATAGTTTCAAAATAGTCAATCTACAACCACTGTTGTGTCATTTAACCAATAAGCTCGCAACCACTACTGTGTTGTTAGATTTATTTCCAGCATTGTTATCTTTTTAATTCAATTATCAATTTGGGTTTAGTTTGTTATACACATCAAAAGAACAACCTAGAAGGCTTCTCTACTGCACACATAGTGTTGAAATCATCCAATAAGCCATGTCCTTAGTTGATAATTAAATGAGCCTCTACTTTAGGAAATTAGGTTACTCCACGTGGGATTAGTTTCCCCACAAAGTTGAGTGTATTATGTTATTGCACCAATATTTTGTACTTAGTAGAAATTATTCAAACAACAAGCTACAAAAAAATGTCTAAATTTTGAAAACAAATCTAGAAATCGAATTAAAAAAGGAACCTGTTTTTGCAATTTGAGCCCAAAAGTGTTGATCTATGTGGTTAGGCGCCACTATTTTGAAGGTGTCTGATGCAAGGTTCATAAACAGATTCTGGATTAGGACGCCCTGCAAATCACATCCCTAAAATTTCATCAAAAAAGTGCCAAAAATTGGGGCTAAGCCACAATGACTAGGGTCTTCTGCTTCTTTCAATGTTTGGATTTGTTCGTCCCAATTTGTACTTCACAATTCTGTAGTCCAAATTCGCCAGATCTAGATCCTACATACAAAAGGATAGAAAATAGTGTTGTGTTGTATAGGAGCTTACCTAAGTCAAACGTCGAATAGGAATTAACCTCCTTCTACAACAATGATGATAAAAAAAGAGAGCTTACCCTTGCAAGGAAGAGGCTGAAAACCTTTTAAGAAAATGCAAAATTAAAATGTTATACCTTTTCCATGAATCCTATTTCCTTGAAGCCTCCTCATGAAAGGTTGATGTTGCTAAGTGTGAGTTCATGCATGCCTTCACTCATGGAGGAAACACATAAACTTGATCATGGATGCCATCTTGAAGGCTTGAATGCTTGGATATTTGATCCCTCCTTCTCTTCCTTGAAAATATTTGATTTATTTCTTAGCTGGAGTTGAATTACTTATTAAAAGATGTTTTAAATTAGGGGGAAATACTTTAGTTTATACTTAACCTCACAAAATGTGTTAAAATGTTGAAAAAGGCCGACATTAGTGAGCACATTTTCACTCAAATTCTTTTGACCATGGGAGGGTTCAAATTTGGGCCCCTTTTGATTGGACCATGGTGCTAGGCACCATAGTCCAAGGGGCTTAGGGCACTAGGTGCCTTAGTCCAAAAGGAAAAGGGTGCTAAGCACCTTAGTCTAGACCTTGATGAATAATAAGAGGGGGGGGGGGGGTGAATTAGTATACCAAAAAACACTGAACTCAAACTTCTAAACAATTTAGCAGATAACCGGTACAATAGATTCACTAATAAACCGGTTAAGATAAATGCAAACCAAATAGCAAACAAAGCATTCACCCACAAGAGCACAATCACCATAACACAAGATGTTTTGATGTGGAAACCCAAATGGGAAAAACCACGGTCAACAGAAACTCACAAGTAACTATCTGCAGAATAGAAATCAGATCGGTTAAGGTCAAACCGGTTAAGGTCATACAATGTTCTTAACCAGAACAGATCCTATTAGGAATCTAGATCTCTGTTAGGAGATAAGTCCTGTTAAAGACTATCTTGTGAGAGGATTTCAGATTCACAGTTGTGAACCACCTTGTTAGAGGATTTACAAAGGCTTTGCTAGGCCTACCAGGTTAAGGGTTTCAGACTTGTCAAAGATGTGAGTAATCAACAAGTGAGTGATCTAGATACTAGCACAGTATGCTTGGTTAGATCCTTGATAGCTCACTGTTAATGCATTTCAACATTACTTCAGTCTTCAATATCTCCACACTCTTACTCTTCACATAGACCTAATCTTCTCTTCTACGATCGCACATACAAAACCTCATCATCATCTAAAACCCTAGACATGATGTCTTTATAAAGGAGTCTGATTTCATGTCAGTCCAATAGGATTAAATTACAAGTTCCTAGGTTCAGTGCATCTAGACACATTTGGTAACATGACAAAAAATCACTGCCAAAGTGTCGATGGATGATAACTCATCACAGAAATACCTGTTGGTAACTCATCACAAATTAATACCGGTTCATTCAATTTACTGATTAATGATTATCAAAAATGAAGACTGGAAAAATGTTAACTATTGCTTTGTTCCTTTGTACCACTTGAGATTCTCGAACCGCTTGAGGTCTTCATACCGCTTGAGGTCTTTAGTCAGTTTGTGACCAGTAAACATCTTCTACAAAACACCGATAGTCTAAAGACTATAATACATAATATTGGTTGGAACAAATACCGGTTGAGCATAACTCATACATCAAGAAAGTGTACACAAAGCAAGTGTGTGTCCATCAATGACAATCACAACATCATCAAAATGCCAACAATCTCCCCCTTTGGCATTGATGGCAACAGTTAGGAAAATTTTGACATCTAAGTGTTTTTAAAACCAAAATATGCCATATGCAAAATTACTCCCCCTAAGCATATACACTATCCCTTTTGCAGAAATTACAATGTATACTACTCCCTTAAAGAGGTAACATGAAAGTATACATGAAATGGTAACATTCACCAAAATTTGAAATACTACTCCCCCTTTGCCAACAATGACAAAGTACTGCAAAATAACCCTTGTTTCTCATTATCATTAAAATTGAGTAAATGTTTATGACAATAAGGAATGAAACTTGTTAAAAACATATTTAAAATCCTGCAAAAAAGTCTTCATGGCTAATGACCATGACTCAAGTAATGAGGTAGCAACCTCACTTTCAGTCTGCATCTGAGATACCTATTCTTCCATGGCATCAATGGTACTCATCTCTTGAGTTACCGTTAAGGCTTCCAGATTGAGAAAGCACTTCTGAAGAATTTGCAGTCTGGGTAATAAGACCAGTTGAAGCTCCTGCAAATTTCTTAACCGATTGTTGATCTCTAATTCTATCTTGGCAGACTGAAGCTGATAACGATGAACTGTTTGCCCATATGTAGTGAATGAATCATATGGCATCTTGAAGTTGCTTATGTATGCCTGCAAATATGATTGGAGTTTATCTTTTTGTGTGAGCACATCATCGCAAAATAGATGGGGTTGGCTGATTTTGCTCAATAGGAGTTTTCCCTCATCCATAGCAACACTTATATCCTTCTGTTGTTTCTGAAGTTGAGACCGAAGCTCATTCAGTTTCTTGACTAAGGCAGTGTTGAGTGCCTTGTCATGCTTCTTCTTTGCATTTGCTTCAGCAACTTCTTCCAGGCATTGGACCTGGTCTTCTACAATGGTACATAGAAGTTTTTTCTTTGACAGAGAGGAATCGGTATTGGGGAGGTTAGTACCGGGAATCAAACTGGTAAGAGTGTCAACCATAGTTTGAATAACATCTTGCTCCTTCTTCCTCCTCAATGCTTCCAATCGTTCCTGTCCAAGCTTTATGCTTTGGAGTAGCTCAGATTCATCTACATATTGGAGATCAATAGGACTGGCGATGTCAACCGGTTTGGCTTGACCGCCGGTTGCCTTGGGAGTCTCCGCTTGATTGGCTCTTTCCGCTTCCTTCTCCTCTGCTGCTCTTTTCTTTTCATATTCTTTCTTCTTTTGGTCCTCTTCTTGTTTCTTCTTCAATTCTTCCTTCTTCTTATCTTCTTCCTCCTTTCTCTCCTCTTCTTTCTTCTTCTCCTCTTCTTTCCTCTTCTCCTTTTCTTTCCTCTTCTCCTCTTCTTTTCTCTTCTCCTCTTCTTTCCTCTTTTCCTCTTCTTGTCTCTTCTCTTCTTCTTGTTTCCTCTTGTCTTCTGCTTTCTTTTTCTCCTCTTCTTTCTTTTTCTCTTCCTCTTTCTTTTTATCTTCCTCTTTCTTTTTCTCTTCCTCTTTCTCCTTATCAACCTTTTCCTTGTTCAGTTTCTCCTTTTCTTCTTTTTCCTTGTCCTGTTTCTCTTTCTCTGCTTTTTCCTTATCAACATTTTCCTTCTCTGTGTCTAGAGTGACATCTTCAACATCCAATGCATCAACATCAATAGTGTCAACCTATTCTGTAACTCTTTCTCCTTCACCCTCAAATACCTCATCCGGTTTG
The DNA here is from genome assembly GCF_030272615.1 of Cryptomeria japonica. NCBI lineage: Eukaryota > Viridiplantae > Streptophyta > Pinopsida > Cupressales > Cupressaceae > Cryptomeria > Cryptomeria japonica. The sequence continues at coordinate 277,711,553 of NC_081409.1, forward strand.
GCTGAGGATAGGTCAGGTTCTTTTTCGGCCTTCTTGTTGGCCTCAGACACTTGATGTAACCAGACAACTTTGGCACGTAGATGAGTGTCCTTCTCCACTTCAGAGGTTCTACCTTCTAGCAGCCTAAGTCTTCTTCTTCTCATGAAGAAGAGACCTTTATTCTTGTCCATTATCTCAAACAATTCAGAATTGGAGGCATCGGGAAAGCACCGAGCAAAGATTTTCTCCCTTATTTCCTGTTCTTTCTCAATGGCAATGCCCCATTTATTGTCCAAAGAATTATATAAGGAATTAGGTGTCACCGATCTAATTTCAGATGGCGACCGGTCATTAACACATAGATATTTTATCATTTCCTACTCTACTTCTTCCTTCTCATTATCAGAAAAATCATCAAAATATTATTTTAAGTTATCAAGCACCTTTCTCTTAATATTCTTTAAAGTCCTTTGACAATGTGTCAGAGGCTTATAAGAAGAGATGTCTATATTTACCGGTGTTGATGATGTAGGTGCATTACCGGTAGACTTAGCCTTCTTGCTTGATTGCCTGGTTTTCTTAGGATGCACTTTCGGTACGGTATCCTCTGACTCCGGTGAGTTGTTTTTGGTCTTCCGCTTCCTCTCAAATACTTTAGCGGGTGTAAATTTTGGTTTCTTCTTGGCAGGTGACCGCTTGGTCACTTTTGGGCTGGCTGAGGTAACCGGTGCCGATATCGATGGCACTGCCTTTCCCTTTTTCACTGTAGGATCTTCAATAGGTGTTACCCTTTCTAAGTAGGTGTCAGTTCGCTTTTTCTTTGCATCTAAGGGTGAGGCAATCAGGGTAGAGGCATACCCATCCAACATGTCATACATTACTTCATACCCCATAGGTTCTATTGCTTCCTTTCTTGGCTCTACCGCTTTCATTATGCATTCATCTACCTTTATGATAAAGCAGATGTCATCTTCATATTTCTTTACAATATCTCCATAAATCCTCATCCTTTGGCTCTTTTTCTGCTTGAATTCTTCAAAATATTTATTCAGAACCTCAAGATATCTGGTTCCTACCGCTTGGAGACTTTCCCTAATTTTCTTAGTGACCGGTTGGTTAGCAGACCATTGAATATCACCTACTCCAGGAAAATAGCCTTGAAAGTAGAAAAATAGGCCGATCAAAAGCTGTCCAAACTTGAACCTTTTAGCATTGTCCTATTTGATGGACTTCAGGTTCAATAGTAGTTGTTTCTGCAAATAGGTACATAAGTCAAAAGAGGCGTCTTCCTGAATCATTCTGTAAGTGGCATTCACTACAGTAGCGGGGACAGAGTTTATTCCGCTGGCATAAAACAACCAGTAGCCGATCACCATGCAAGCATACTTAACCAAGTCATCTTTGACGGGGTTGACAGTCATTCCTCGTTGGTCGCTCAGAGAACCAGTGAGCTTAGTCATTTCAGTCTTGATGACCTTCCTTAAAGCTGGCACCTCACCAATGCTACAGAATCCGATGATGACATGAATTGCTTCTAGTGTGATATCATGCATTCGCTCGAGGTACATTTTATCACCGTGTACTCTACTCAAGATGATGCGGATGTGGTCTTTTGTGAACTCTTCAAGAAAATAAACTGCATTGTGTAGTTTCTTCCTCTCTAAGATGCAATATTTCGGTTTGATTTTCTTGTCATCCCCACAGAATAGACCTAGCTGGGAATGGATCACTAGGGATCCTAGGTCTTCCAATTTGCAATCAATATAAGCTAAAATATCTTCCTCAACTATGACTCCAGCGGGTATCTGGGATAGGGCATTGTATTTCATCTTCTTTTGAATAAAATTTGCTGAGTCTACAGGTGCACTAGAACTGGGGTGTGATGCAGAAGCCATGATTAAATGATAGACAAATTTTTTGAGAAATACCTTCACACTTTGAAATTTAGGGTTTTGCAATATTGCTCACAACACACCACTTCAATTGTTGGATTACTGCTTTGATGTTTTGATGTGGAAACCCAAATGGGAAAAACCACGGTGAGCAGAAACTCACAAGTAACTATCTGCATAATAGAAACCAGACCGGTTAAGGTCATACAATGTTCTTCACCAGAACAGATCCTGTTAGGAATCTAGATCTTTGTTAGGAGATAAGTCTTGTTAAAGACTACCTTGTGAGAGGATTTCGGATTCATAGAACCACCTTGTTAGAGGATTTACAAGGGCTTTGCGAGGCCTACCCGGTTAAGGGTTTCAGACTTGTCGAAGATGTGAGTAATCAACAAGTGACTGATCTAGATACTAGCACAATATGCTTGGTTAGATCCTTGATAACTCACTGTTAATGCATTTCAGCATTACTTTAGTCTTCAATATCTCCACACTCTTACTCTTCACACAAACCTAATCTTCTCTTCTGTGATCGCACATACAAAACCTCATCATCATCTAAAACCCTAGACATGATGTCCTTATAAAGGAGTCTGATTTCATGTCGGTCCAATAGGATTAAATTACAAGTTCCTAGGTTCAGTGCATCTAGACACATTTGGTAACACAACACAAAATCACCGCCAAAGTGTCGGTGGATGATAACTCATCACAGAAATACCGGTTGGTAACTCATCATAGAGTAATACCGGTTCATACAATTTATCGATTACCGGTTGTCAAAAATGAAGATTGGAAAAATGTTAACTACCGCTTTGTTCCTTCGTACCGCTTGAGATTCTCGAACCGCTTGAGGTCTTCATACCGCTTGAGGTCTTCAGTCAGTTTGTGACTGGTAAACATCTTCTGCAAAACACCAATAGTCTAAAGACTATAATACATAATACCAGTTGGAATAAATACCGGTTGAGCATAACTCATACATCAAGAAAGTGTACACAAAGCAAGTGTGTGTCCATCAATGACAATCACAACATCATCAAAATGCCAATAGACCTCACGTGCTGAAGTTTGGTCAGGGAGCTTGAAAAGGTGCCAAGTCTCCAAATTTGGCACTGTCTTGAGTAAAATCAATTAATATCAAGGGCATGAAGGGAGAAACACCAATGCGAGCCCCAAATGAGTATGAAATTGTATGTGGATACAATTTATGACACTACGTTTAACCCCAATATTAGCATGAGTATGACCTTACGCTCATTCTCTGAGTAAATTATAAGATAACATTGAAATAACTTCACGACATTAAAGAGACAAGCAAACACCAAGCCCCCAAGGACTTAGGATCTCATTGGTCTAAAACATCAAGATAAAAGGAGAAACATGATTAGCATAGTTACACACAGTTGAAGCATGCAAGAATAAAAAGAGATGACTTCTAGATCTATTAAGGACTTGCTTACTATTAACCATGTGAGAAGAGAAGAGAAGAGACATGACTTATTGGTTTAGTAAGGGTTGTTTTCTATGAGTCACATGAGAGAATGGAGAGTCAAAATGGTCTAGAAAGTTGTGTTATGCTAGTTAACTCTATAGATTATAAAGAAAAACCTCAGTTTGTTGGATTATCTAATAAAAAGTAACTACAAAATGGGTGCTACAATGTCCATCATACACAAAGATTACAAAAAAAAACTCTGCTTGCAAAGTAATATGAAAATGCAATTGCAAAATGGGTGTTGCAATATTCTCCAAGCATTTCATGGTGTGTGATCAAAGTATACAAACCAAACCTCATGGCGTGTCCACAAAGTATAACATATAGTGCAGTGTATGACCCCACGTTAGAGTGATTGTGTACGCCTTACCGAGAGAAATTGCTTTAAGTTAGCGTACATACATCTGAAAGACAAGCACATCATAACAATGAGATGCCCACAAACATAGGCAAATCAAAGGTGATGGTCATAAAATACAAAAGCGCACATAAGAGATCTACTATCTAGGGTCAGCATGCACATTCGATAAATCATGTATATCAAGTGTGATTGTATTGAATTGACCTCATCCCCCAAAGGTAGTGGAACTATAAGCACAATGGAAGAAGAGCGCATAAGATTAACAACGAAAGCCTTTTTGCGTCAACATGGAAGAGATAAAAAATATCTCAACACTTTGCATCATCCCCAAGCAAACAACACAAAAGCACATTTATAACAAGATCACATTTACAACACAACATGTGTACAACATATACAAAAATGATGATACAAATAGAGGAATGTTACAATAGGATTGGTCCCTTTGTTTCCTTACACCAATGAAGCAAAAAGGGTCATCTGACGAGAGCTTAACAAAACACAAAGACATGCCAAGCATCAAATTATAAGGATCACATTACATGTAAGCAAGCACAAAATAATCTATTACATGAGTGAGATAGTCTAATAATCTGGCTCCCAATCTTGCTCAACATCATTTAGAGATGGTGGACAAGATGTTAAAGGAGCCACAACTAGTGCAGTAGATGGAGCTATTGTTAGTGCCAAACAAGGTCCATGCTCTAATCATGCATCACTATATGTGTTATTAGGAGCTAGAGTTAAAGCTTTGAAAAACCTTGAAGATAATTCATGATTAATTTCAACAAATTCATACATATCATCAAATTCATTAGTACTCTCAACATTATTATCAATATCATCATCCAAAATTATCACAATAGGAGATCTCATGCAAGGAGGACATGATGAAGAAGAGTCATTTTGCATCGACAACTTCAACCTTTGGTGAGGGTGATAAAGATAAAGCTCCTCTCTAAGATTAGGCGAAGGTTGGGAAAAGAGAATCAAATCAACATTTGGCTTCTTGAGAGAAGAATCATTTTTGGAAGCAAGCTCATGAATCTTGGAATGATGAATTTGTTGGCATTCTCTTGCACTACAATTTCTTTTGTTATGACTAAAATCTTGTGTAGAAGAAGGTTGGGGATCAATCAAACATTGGTTCCTTTTCTTCGTTTGTTATAGGAGCAAAAAGAGGAATGGAGGAAACCACACTAGGTTGAGAGTTAGAAGATGTTGGATGCTTATGTCTTTTCCCTTTATAGGATCTAGGCGGTGGAACCACAACATATATAGGAGGAATAGGAATAGGAAGAAGTCATGGTCTAAAATGTGGAGACGAAGCAATCATTTCCATATCCATAAATGAAGAATCATTAGTAAGAGTAGTCAAAGTGGACCATGAAGGTTTACTTAAGGTCAATATCTTATTGGCTTTAAAATTTTCATAAGAAAGGAAGATGACATCTTGATGAGGTTTCAAATCTTGAGGTTTTTTAGGCCAAAAGCAATCAAGGTGAAGTTTCCACAATTAGCTAAGGGGTAGTAAAGACTATGATTTATCATTATAACTAGCCCATTATGAGAAAACTTAAAACACTTATGAATGGTATAAGGGATAAATTTATTGGAATTGGGCCAAGGATGGCTACAAAGAGCTAGGGAGACCAAGTTGTTGGCTGCTCAAATGAGACAACACTTACAAGAAAGAAAACAAAGAGGAGCCTATCTTTGATCACCATTATTTCCAAGGGGAAAAGATATGTAGATGGAGCATATAGGAGATGATCCTCTTGATCAGGGCAAGCAAGAAGAACATTCAAATTGGCATGAACAAGAGAAGAGATATGATTCAAAAAATCTTATTGGGATGGTTAAGCATACACTTGGTGGATTAGCCACTAGTATCAGACCTACAAATGTAAAGGGAGTCATAAGTAATGTGGTTGAGCTTTTGGTCATTCATGGTGAGTTTGAGGAGTCATCTCTTCTAGAGGCTCACATGATAGAGATTACCATTTTAAGACTAGCCTATGAAGGAGTGCACATGAGTGGGGGTATTGATGATTCTTTGATTAAGTATAAGACTGCCCTAATTCCAAGAATTGTGACACATGGCATGGAGATACTTGCCTTTGATTGGTATGCACTTGATGAAGTGGAGACACAGTTGGTTTATGAGCTGAGGTGTAGAGAAGTTGTCATGAAGATACTTGGTCTTGAGTTGCAAATGTTTTAGTTTTAGCTGGGTTATGATCTATGGTATGCACATGAACATGGTAAAAGTGGTCCAACCTTAATACATAAGTTATTACTGCATACATTATTGAGTAAGGACTGTTCTACATTGTTGAACATGGATTTTCTGGGAAGCACTTCGAGGGAAATAAATGTTTGGGTGTTTTGGAGAGATGTGGATCATCTCTTGATTATTGGAGGTTGGCATAATGATGAGTCATTATCGTCATTGATCATTAGAGGCACTTCTTACATCATCCTAAGTTTGATTTCATATTTATGGGTGCTAATCAAGTTTGCAACAACAATTTGGGGTGGGTTGATATGGTTTTTTATGTGCCTACAATGGGTGTTTTTCACATTCATGGCAGATCATGTGGATTTGGAGAGTTGTTTGTTGTTGGCATCTTCTTGAGATACTTTCATCTCCTCAAATTTGATGGATGTGACAGAGTGATGATTTGGGATCCACTAATTAGAGTGATAGTAGGAAGGTTTTAGAACACCAGAGTTGCAAGGTTTGAACATTAAGTTGCATCAGAGTGGAGCGATAGAATGATATAATGTTTTTCTTATGGCTAGTTTGGGATCCTAGTGGCACAACAAAGAATTGCTTGAGGACAAGCAATGTTTTGGCCAGGAGGACTGCAATGTCCCCATTTTTAGCTGATATTAAATTAAGTTGTCAACAAAATAAATAAAATATTAAGTCAATAAAATATGCAAATGATGACTTAATATTAATTTATTTAATTAAATAATAAAGTGTTATTATAATATTACTTTACTAAATATATTTCTCCAACAAGTCGGCCTATCTTATCTTCTAGATTCATCCTGGAGTTCTTTATAAGGGGTACCTGTGATGTATTGCGCATGATTTTGGATGTGATAAACGTTTATGATTTTTGGAGATGAAAACCTTCAGAAGTTGAGAGAGAGAAGCACTAGACGAAAACCTAGCTCTTTTGAAAGGGTGGATTCGCGAAGAGTTCTCAACTGAACCAAATTTGTGAAGTCTCCTCTGAAGACAAATTTGTTGATAGTTTCAGGAATAAAGTTATTGTCAGGTTGAGATATTTAGTATTGAATGTTATTTGGGGAAAATATATTATATTACAAATATTGCAATTGTGGTATCCCGATCATTGCTTTTTGAGTCCGATATAGGGGAGAGGGACCAGTAGGTGATAGGGGTACCAATACATGTTATAGTACATAGATACTTTTAGACCAATAGTGGTGCCCTAAAAATGTCATGTCAATGCTTATCCCCAAAAAAGTACCTCTAAAATAAATAAAAAATCCAATGATGTGATGCCACATCAATGCACAAGTAAACATGATTTAGTGCACACCTATGGGTCTTATGACAATTTGGGATCATTTTGGACACCTTCACAAAAATGCATGCTAATGTGGCATCATATTTGATCATATGGACTTGAAATTTTGTTTTTGAGTAGGGGACTTGACAAGTAAGCTACTGTGTAAAATTGATTTTTTTTTTAAATGTCCACATATGATTTTGAGAAGCGTGAAGTTAGGGTGAGCATGTACTGGCTCCTCTCCCCTAATATAGTGATTGAAAAGATAATATTTGTTGTAAGGAGCCTTTATCGTGGCCAATATTGATGACTTTAATGGGAGTTGTGGCTTGGTAATTACAGTGGGTTTATTCCAAGAGTCGATCTAGTTGAGTAATATGAAGGTTGCAGGCTTCCTAATATTAGTCAGGAATATATCTTCCAAGTTCTAAATATAGTTGTTGTTATTAAACAAAGACATTAAGGTTGTCAATTTATATTTTTATTGAAATAGTGATGTGGTTATCAACCAAGTTTTGTGCTTCATTATTGAATCAGCTAATTGACATTGTGGAACTGTATAGAATCATACCAAAGGCAAATCTGATTGCACTAGAGGAAGAGAGATTGCTAGTCCGGCAGCCAACCACAATATGAATTTTTTATGTACCCATGAATTGAGCATTAATAAATTTTACCATTTTGGCTATGATTATTTTCATTGTTGTTTTGAGTGTATTATGGGCTGATAAGTAGATCAATATTCTTTTAAGTATATCTCTCTATGTAATTGGTTGATGATATTAATAGTTACATATCTAGGGTTATGATATTACTGTTATCAACTCATTATTAGATTGCAAATTTGGTATTGGGTATCTTTAGGAGGTGCCACATATTTATTTCCTTTATCATTGTTCACACTATCCACCACTATAGTGTTAAAATTAATAAGATCTTGAATTTCATGTTTCAAACGAATACATTTCTTCGTATTATGTTTGGGTTGACAATGGTATTGGTAAAAGGCTTTTGAGTCAGAAGGTGGAAAAGGCTTGTAAGTATCTATAGGGCGAACATGAGAAAGGATCATCACATTTTTATTAATCAATTGAAGTATGACTCTATGTAAAGACTCAAAAAGAAGAGTCAAGTTGTGATGCTTAAATTTTGAAGAAAAGTGAGCTACAACATGGGTTGTTGTGGCTACTACTTGAGAATCAATTTGATTTGAAGAATTGTTGACATTGACCATGATAAAGTTTTTTTTTTTTCTTCTATTTTTAAAAAATGTTTGGTCAGAATCTTCATTCCTATCAACCAGATTCAAAGATGAAAAGGGTTCATATTGACTCGCTTGAAGCTGGTAATTATGAAATGTTGTCCACAATTGTGTGAATGATGTGAAGCCAAAAAATAAAAGATCATCTCTAATGCCTTTTTGCAAATTATTAATGAAAATCCTTTGAATATCACCCTCATGCACATGATAAGCAATTTGTACATACTGTGTCGACTTGAATTTCATCATCAGAATACTACCTGCAACATGTTAGTTTGACAAAATACAAAGGAAATGCTACAAGAAATCCAAATTCAACCAATGAAACTACATGAAATACATATAAAATAAAAATACTATTACTACCTTCATGATTTATGTCTCATTGTGTCCTAACTCCACTGTTCCTGGTTGTAGATGGTGTGCTCTTAGACAAGCACTGATAGCTTCCAAGATGGCATATGAAGAATGGATTGATAACTAATAGTTAACTGATACTATGATATGAAATGCTAAATGATTATGCTATTTGCTTCAAGATTAAAACTCACAGATGCATAAGTTTCACAAATGATTAGCTTTGAAAACTCACTTGAAGACTAATTCTTTCTCAACTCAAACTCCTGATTTTATAGACTTTGAGAGGATAAGATGATGTGGCCCAGATCAACGGTCATGATCAGATCTATAGATTTGGATGGCTGTGAGCAAAGGTGAAGGTTGAGAGAAAGGGGGAAGGAGAAGACAAGTGTCACTCATCTCACCTTGACTGGGTTGCTGACTGAGGAAATCTAGGGATGGTTGGAGAAAATTTAGGCATGAGAGGACAAGTGGACTCAAGTCCTTCCTAAGATGTAGGGATGTTGGAGAGAATATAGAAGAAAATTTAAGAAATATGTGTACGTACACAATATTTCATTAAATTTGGAGGTTGGAGATAAATGATAAATTAATATTTAAGCAATATTAATATCTTTAGCCACATGATTGATGAGTTGGCAAAGGGAAGATGAAATGGAGATGGAAGGATGAGTTGGATAAGGGATTTAAATAATTTAGAAATTATTTAATATTTGAGACTATAGGATAGAAGAATAACCATTAAATATTAGATATTCGAATGATTGAAGGAAATAATTAAATATTTAGATATTCAATTAATTGATCAGAAGAATAATTAAATATTAGATATTTAATTAATTAGAGGAATAGGATAGATGAATTAATTAATAAAATCTTTCAATTAAATTAATTAATAGAAAGACACGAAATGAATTAAATAAATTAATCTTTTCAAATTAACTATTTAATAGAAGAATAAATATTAAACAAATATAAAATATTTATTTAATTGCTCATAGCCAATTTTTATGTGTATACATTTTGCCCCTCTTTGAAATGATGTCAAGACAACATTGTTTCAAAGATTAAATCAAGTCTCGATAGTGTGCCTGATGGAGATAAAAATCCTAATTGTGTGCCCCCTCGAGAGATTGATCATGAATTTGTTGAAAAATTTGGATAAGCGATTGATCTCGCGATAATTGCAAAGGTCCATCAATTAAATTTATGAAAAATAAATATAATTGCTCCATTGAAAAACATTAATTACCCTTCCAAATAGTAAATATAAAATTAACCAAAGTTAATTTTATTTTCATTTGCATCCTTGTCAGCTTTGTGAAGAAATTGTATTGCTGAGGTGGCAAAATGGTGATCCCATTGGAGAACCATCAATTTGAGCGCGTTCAACGATATCAACGACCTCCTGAGTATGGGTTTCCAATATGTATCTTAGCCTAAACCTTTTGCAACTTGTCGTACGATTTTTCATATTTGTTTAGCGCATTTTTGGTTATTTTGATTTTCGACAATTATGTTTAGCGTTTTTGTTTTCTTTGTTAGTGCTTTTGCATTCAAAGTTAGCACATTTGATAAGTTTAGTGCATGTGCTCATTTTGTTAGCGCATGTGTGATGTATGTTAGCACTTTTTCTTGGTCAACGCTTTTGCTCTTAGTGTTTGCGCGTATGATGCTTAAAACAACACTTTTGATTGTTTCATGCATATGCATGAAGGTTTAGCGCTTTTGTTAAAAAGGTTTATGCATATGTATGGTTTAGCGCTTGCCTTCAATAGAATAGTGCTTTTGTTAAAAAGATTAGCACTTTTGTTTCAGATGAGTGCATTTAACGTATTTCATAGTAAAAAAATTCACTTTGATGATTAGATTTAGGCATTTTGATGCGCAATTGTGATGAATAGGTACTTGATTGTTTGATTTGATAATGTTGATTGATAGGATAAACGATTGATCGATTTGATTTGATTGGATAGAGTAACTCTAAGAAACCAATTTAGTTTCTAATGAAGAGCATAACAGAGTTTGATTTAACTTAGTGATTGATAGAAAACCATGATTGACAGGTTTAAATTGATTTGATAGCCCGATTTGCTTCATGTGAAAAGATTTACCAATTGTTGATGTTAGAGATTAGCGATCTCTTTGATTTGATAGATAGATGATTGATGATTGAATTCTCTTGGTAAATAGGAGAAACTTGACGTTCTCTAGTATCGGGATAAATTCTCAGTGATGCGACACTTAGTGCCAGAGCTTACACAGGCAAAGGTGAGACATATAGATGCCTGCGGATAACGCCACTTGTTATACATGCTTGATATTATCCATAATAGGGGATTGTTGACAGTGTTAGCCAACAGATGGCATAGCGAGCATAACACTTTCCACCTGCCCACGGGTGAGATTAGTGTGACGCTTGATGATGTCTACAGGATTCTCCACATCTTAGTGACCGATGAGTTAGTTCAGTATGATTTTCAGGATCGTGGAGAGACAGAGGCATGCAGAGCCGTATTTGGTGATAAGAGCATTTCGAGAGGAGAGATTCGATGGGAGGATATGATTATGTATTACGAGACTCTCCCTATGATTCTTGCAGGTTTGATTGGGGGATTCATCTGTCTAGATAGGAGATCTCAAGGTTTTGCTGTTGGTTGGGGTGAGATTCTTCAGAGCATGATGCAGTGTCAGACTCGATATGCGTGGGGTGTTTGTATGCTTGCTCATTTGTATCATGATCTTCATCAGGTTGTTTTCGATGAGGGTGCTAGTCTGTCGACAAGATGCACAATTTTGTTGATCTGGTGCTGGGAGCACATTGCTATTACTCGACCTATTCATCATAGAGTTCATGGAGAGAGGCAACCATATGTTTCCTATGGGTGGGAGAGAGGTTGGACGGATTGGGATGGATACTGGCAGGGCATGGATGAGATCACCGAGAGGGTTGCCCTCTATAGGAGAAGGCAAGATGACTGGACTGGATGGGGGTTGCGGGAGAGGCATTGATTTTGGTCAGATTCAGCCAGACCCTAGGGTTATTGCAGCTCATGGTGGAGAGGATGATGATCCAAAGGATCATGTTCCACTCATTAGATGATGGGTTCTGAGAGCTACTCGGACTGAGATTCCAGCAGGTGGACAGGGAGGTGGAGATGAGGGTAATGGGGTTCATGTGCCACAGCAGGATGTGCTAGAGTAGGATGTGCCAGAGAATGATGTGCCATAGCAGGAGACCATGGATAGTCTCAGAGCACAGATAGATCAGCTTAGAGCAAAGGTACAAACACTCATGACAGAGAGAGACAAAGATGTTAGGAGATAGTAGGATGCTTAGGGCTTCCTTGATCACATTCAGTAGGTTGGATCTAGCATTCTCTTAGCTGGTACTGTTAGAGCACTAGTTCAGGCCAGGAAAGAGACTTCCCATTGGCGACGACTATATGAGGATTTAATCGCAGAGAGTCAGAGAGCAAGTAGTTATCATACCACTGTGAGGATGGATATTAGCAGCGGTGGAGTCATGGGACCTCCTCAAAGGAGTAGTGATTGTGGGAGACAGGCATCTGGAGGATTTTCTCGCCCACAACCACAGAGACGGATAGAATAAGGTGGTAGTGGTACATGATAGCCGTGACTTGACTTTGTATTGATGAGGCATTTGTACTTTTGATATGATATCATTGTATACTTGGACTTTTATTGTTTTTATGATGATCTATATGTAGAAATGGACTCTATATGATGATGATCTTTTATTATGCATGTTATTCTATTTTATGATGATCTATATGCATTGATTATATGGATGATGTTATGATCTTTTCTCTTCATTATGATGTTGCAATGATAAATGCTTTTTATTTTTTATTTTTGATGACCTTGGATACAAAATGATTACTAACTTAAATGATATGAATGCAATGATCTATATGGGAATGCAAATGAATGATTATGTAATATGTTATTCAAATGTTTTTGATTTTTTATATGTAATGCTTATAATGATTATGAATCTAAGTGCAAAGATACAACTGAATGATCATTAATGAAATGATAATACAAATAATAATGATGATACACTACATGATTAATGAAATGTACTAAATTGAATGCAAACTAATGCAATGATTAAAATGCAACTAAAGGAAATGGATGATGAAAAAAAAATGCACCTATAATGATCAAATGCAAATTGTTTTCATTTGTCCAAGTATACTCAATCTTTATTCATGACCGTTGATCTGTGAATGAAATGAGATGCTTATAATGCAACTGACATTGAATGCTTATAATGCAGATGAATAATGAGCTAATGAAATGATCTAACTAAAAATTTTACTGCCATTCTTCATATGTTATCTTGTAACAGTGCTTGATTTCATCATTGAGCTTTAAAATGTTGTAAGAAAATACAAGACACTTGACATAATGATCCAAGCTGACCTGAGTATTTCTTACATGGATTTTGATATAGCAAGTTAATACAAGCAAATTGATATAATGAATCAAGTTGACCTGAGTATTGCTTGCAGAACAAACAAGGATTATCTCCTTTCATGAATGACTCGGAACATCCTCCTTGATCTTTTGTCGATCATATCCTTAGACAAGTACATAATTTAGTAAGAGATAAACCACATACAACAATCAAAGAAAATAATCATGCCTCATCATAGCTTCTTTAGTCATGGACATCCTTGAGTCACATAGAGTACATGATTAGCAATAAATCAAGATATAAACACTAAATCTTGTATGCCATTCACATGTTCTAATGGTCATTAACTGATATAATCATCTTGATGAATGATCTTTGATAATCCTTTATTATTTGCTGGTTGATTCTTCGTTTTCAGAGTTTCACGATTCAGTTGTCATGAAATGCCTTGACCTTCGTTTGTTTTGTTGCTCATTATCTGTATCAAAAACCCTAGGTGTTTTTGGTTTTTCTAAGTTTTTCTAAGTTTTTAGATTTTCAAAGATTTAAAAGATCACCTTTTGCAAAAGAATTAAGATTTTGCCCCCAGCGGAAACAAAAAATTATTATGGATGTATGAATTGATCAAGATCCAAACCATGGCAATATACAAATGCAGATTGATTGATTCTGATAAAATCTGAGACAGTGACTACGACAAGTATGTCAAAGATTGATAACTGTTGGTAAGCTGCATATTTCCTGCTAAATGGTTGAAAGCAATAGATGTGAAAGATGGAATGGATAAGCTAGGAAGCGATAGATTGGATATGATGGAGTGCATAGGTGCACAAAGTGATCTCATAGATGGAAGAAATCACTTTTTAGATAGCACCTGTTTACTAGGTTTTCACCATCTAAATTTATTGCATTTTTTCTTTTTATATTTTTTAAGGAATTTTTTGCTTTTTTGATTTATTTTTTCAGGACTTTATATGCTTTTGTATTGATTTTTTTCGAGACTTTATATCTCAAGCATAGAAATTCTTGAGATGAATAGAATTGATAGGTTCATCTAACCAATCACCTTCAAGGGTGGATAACTTGTACGCTCCTGAGCCATATGCTGCTACTATGACAAAAGGTCCTAGCCAATTTGGTTCAAATTTACCCTTCTTTTCTCGGTCTTGCTGATTTCTTGGATTCTCCCTTAGAACTATATCTCCAATCTGAAAAATGCATGGCTTGACTATGTGATTATAACTTCTTGCCATTCTCTGTTGATATACTTTCAAATGATCTGTTACATTTTGGCGACGTTCGTAGATCAGTTCAAGTTCTTGGAGTCTAGAGACTCGTTGTTCTTCCTCTGGTACAAGACCTTTCAAGGAAACCCGTAGAGAAGGTATCTCTACTTCTATGGGTAAGATGGCTTCTAATCCATAGACTAAACAATATGGAGTTTCACCCGCTGGTGTGCGGATACTGGTTTGGTATGCCCAAAGAACAGGATTCAGTTGAATGTGCCAGTCTTTTCCAGTGTCGTTGACTGTTTTCTCCAAGATTTTCAAGATAGTCTTGTTTGATGCCTCAACTTGACCATTTCCCTGTGGATAATATAGAGTAGAAAACCTAAGTTGGATATAAAACTGCTCACATAGTTCCTTCACATTGGGATTCTTAAATGGTCGTCCATTATCAGTGATAATGGTCATAGGAACTCCATAGCGATAGATTATATAATTCAAGATGAATGATGATATTTGTTTTCCTGTCACTTTTGTCAGAGGTACTGCTTCAATCCATTTAGTGAAATATTCAGTAGCAGTCATAATGAACATATGTTCATTAGAAGATTAAGGATTTATCTTTCCTACCAAATCAAGGCCCCATTGAGAAAATGGCCATGATCCGGCCATAGGATACAATTCTTGTGCTGGTGCGTTAATGAGATTCCCATGGATCTGACATTGTTTGCATTTTTTGGCATATGTGAATGAATCTCTCTCCATAGTAGGCCAATAGTAACCCATATGAAGAAGTTTCTTAGCCAGTGTTAATCCACTTGAGTGTGTGCCACAAATACCTGCATGAACTTCGTTAAGAACTTTTTCAGATTCTTCTTGTTCAAGACATCTCAATAAAGTACTATCTAGACCTTGCCTATATAAGGTATTAGCAATAATAGTATAGCGGGATGAGTGACAGATAAAATTTCTTCTTTGATTGTGGGATAGGTCAGGAGGAAGGATATTCTCTTTTAAGTATTGATAGGTTTGGCTGTATAAGGATTGGTTGATCTCCGATATATGGAAAATCATGTAGGTATGTTGGGATTGAATGGTAGGGGTTAAGATATCTTCCACGAGGAATTCGTAACGCTGTCAATTCTCCTAATTCTGCAAGAGAGATGCTATTGTAGCCATTGCATCTGCTGTTTTATTCTCATTTCTTGGTATTTGAGTAAATGATACTTCTGCAAAGTGTTCTTTAAACTCTTCTACCAGCTGTTTGTAGGGAATGAGCTTGTCATCCTTAGTTTGATAATCATCATTTATTTGGTTGATGATAAGCTATGAATCACCATAAACATGTAATTCCTTGATATTTCATTCAATAGCCATTTTGAGCCCAATAGTCAATGCTTCATATTCTATAGTATTGTTTGTGCATGGAAACCACAACCTATATGATTTTGGAATTGTGTGTCCTTGAGGTGTGATGAATAAAATTCCTGCGCCTGATCCATATTCTGTATAAGAATCATCAAAGCATAATTCCAAAAATTTTGTACTTACTGTCAGAATGTCTGCATCAGGAAATTCAATGTGCAATAGTATGTCATTTTGTAAAGGTGCTTCAGCTAATTGATCAACAATGACCTATCCTTTGATAGCTTCTTGATCAACATACTCTATATCAAATTCACTCAGTATCATAACCCATTTGGCTAATCTGCCTGTCAAAGTTGACTTGTTCAACAAATACTTTAGTGGATCTATCTTTGCTATTAGCTTCACATAATGAGAGCATATAATGTCGCAACTTCTGAGTTGCAAATACAACCGCTAGACATGTCTTCTCTATTGATGTATAATTCAATTCATAGCCAACAAGTGTTCTACTAATGTAATACACTACTCTTTCTTTTCCTTCTTCATCATGTTGACCTAGGAGAGCACCTAATGATACGTTTGTCACTGAGATATAGAGAAACAATGGTTTCCCTTTGATTGGTGATACTAGTACTGGAGGATTCATGAGATATTCTTTGATTTGCATAAAAGCCTCTTCACATTTCTGATCCCATTTGAATGGAACTTTTTTATGTAAAAGATGAGTGAATGGATGACATCTATCTGCTAATTGAGAGACAAATCTTCTAATTGATTGCAATCTTCCTTGTAAAGATCACAATTGACTTATGTTCCTAGGTGACTCCATCTCCATGATGGCTTTGACCTTTTCAGGATCTACTTCAATTGCACTGGCTGATATAATGTACCTAAGAAGTTTTCCAGAGGTTACTCCAAATGCACATTTCTTTGGATTTAATCTCAACTGATATCTTTCCAACCTATCAAAGATCTTGCTTAAGATGTTCAAATGTTCTCGTCTTGTATGAGATTTTGCAAGTATATCATCTACATAATCTTCCATAAATGTATGCATCATATCATGGAAAATTGTCATCATAGCCCTTTGATAAGTCGCTCCTGCATTCTTAAGCCCAAATGGCATAAGATTCCAGCAATAAGTACCTATTGACATGTCTGAAATCGCATTACTGCAAACTCCATATGGCCAACGTAGAATAGAATAGCCAACTGATTATCCTACTCTCTCTTGAGATAAGGAAGTCTCTAATGCTGTTTTCTAAGTTTGATCAAAGGAGACAACCTCAAGGTTTTGCGGTGTCCTGAACTCCTTCAAATTCAGTTGTGGTCCTTAGCGCCAACACTGTTGGGGGAATATGGGATTCAGAGGGATTGTGCAATGGCCTTAGGAGCTGATCGATGTATCCTTCGGCCTGCTCAGCACAGGCCCGATACATGTCCTTTTCCGCTGTGATCTCTTCAAGCTGCCTGAGTATATTCTGCACTGAATCCTTAAATTCTTCCTTTTCCTGCTCTTTGGTAGCTCGTCCGATGGGGACAGTTGTGATGCTATAATCAAAGGAGACAACCTCCGACCTCTTTATAGGAATCTTTTCCCTCCTTGTTCTTTTGGATGTCCGAGTCCCTCTGTAAGCCTTAGCCTTCTTTCTTTTCTCTGGTTTCTTAGTTCCTTCCTGGGGTGGACTAGATGTTCCTTCGTCTTGTAAAGGCTGAGAATCAAGGCTGCCCATCAAATGGTAAGTGAACTGGACTCCCTCATGGACTAGCCTCTCGATTTGCTGATGTAACCACTGATCTATGTACCTTGCTGGGGCTGCCATAATTGCCTCAAAATCTATGATTGGGTCCTGGGACCAATCAATGCTTGGCAAGAGATGCCTTACTGCTTCAAATTCTCGGACCTGGAGGCAATTCCCTGAGTCTGTGAGCTGATCTGGGACCCGACGGTATTCAAAGAGTCGCATTTGTTGCACACTCAACCTAGAATATTCCCGTTGCTTGACTTCGTAGTCATCAGAGCAATTCTTCCAATAGTCTTCAATTGACTCCTTTGCTCTGTACCTTCGACCATAGGCTCTTTTTGCCAGATTATCATGATCGAAGTACCTTCTTGGAAAATGGTCCTGTAGGCCATAAGAGGCTAGCTCTGCAATGGACTCCTTTGCTAGGGTAGGGGTCTTCAGATGGACATCATGGCTGCCTATGATCATAGGAAATGTGAATCCAGCCTGCTTGCTTTCTCAGAGTAAGATGTCGGTCGAGCGTGACTGCCTTGCAACCTCCATAAGAATTACTTTGTCGGTTGGATACCGTGGAAGTCAGAGGGGAGCACCATCGAAGCCAGCTATTCAGATGTAGGAAAACCTTGGGAACTGAATGAACCAGGCTCCATACCTCTACACTAAAGTAGTAGCTTGCTTCGAGAGCCTTATGTGTAACCCTCCCTGCATTAGCCTGACCAGGCGCATTGTGAAGGCATCATTGACGCGTTCATACTGACCAACCGCATAAGCCGGGCTGTTCTTTTCCCTCTGAGCTATATCTTGGTAGTGCAGCTGGGGGTAACAATCATAGACTTTCACCTGACCGGGCCCATTCCCGATTTCACCTTTCATTATCAATCCTGGCAGTGGCTGGTTCTTGGTGAACATATAGACCAAATAAGAGGTCATGGTGAAGTACTTCGTTTCGAGCTCAATCAGCTGAGTGTGGATGTTATCGCTTATGATTTGGGCCCAGTCAAACTTAGACTTCCCGACGAAGACCTACTCTGTAAAATAGAACATCCACTCTTCAAAGTAGCTGGACTTGGGAAGTCCCATGACTCAGCTGAGTAAGGTGACCATATCCCCATGTTCATTATGAAAATCACTCATGGGGGTCTTTTTCACAATTCTGGTGCTTGAAGGCTTTTTCTCCTTGAACCATTCTTCGTTGATCAGTGCCTTGCATCAGGCCGGATTCATATCATATGCCCCTTGTGCCTCGTCTATGGTTGTAGCTGTGGGATTGTTTGGAAAGGGGATGCCAAATGCATCACCAATGGCCTCAGGAGAGAAGTCGGCGATAGTCATGTTCTCCAGGAGCACTAGTCTGGAATTCGGTTCATAATGCTGGGCAACCTCCACTACTAATTCATAGTTTTGTATTGCTGGAGGAAAACCCGCCGCTTGGGCGATGCCACTTTCCACCATATGCCTAGGCCTGCCATATGCATTGGGCGAGAAGACCCGATTCCTGAAGTCCTGAATATCGATATGGCCAAGGTCAGTATCACCAATGTTGTCCCAGACGCTCTGAACTTTTGACTCCCTCAATCCTCCCTTCTGATATTGATACCTCATCTTTTCAACCTTACGTGGGATATCTGATTTGGATGCTCGTGAGGTTTCGGCTGCAGCAAGCGTTTTTGATGATTCCACTGCCGATTTAGGCATTTATCCTGCACAACCGGATGCGGATAATGAGGTGATACAAGAAAAGTAATGCAGGTTAGATAACAAAATGCTCTAGCCTACCGGGATTAATTTAAAGTTTAGTTTGGACATGGAGCAATATTTCTAGCTAACAGCTTGATCAATTTGAAACCAAAATATTTATGAAGATTTCTGACTGCACATTTATACTTATCATTTTTGGATTTTGGATTAATTTTCAATAGAGGCAAAGCATGGAAATTTTCCTAAGTTTGAAAAGAGATGCAATTTCTGGTGAAGCCTTAGGAGTGAATTATGAATTTTTGAGTGCTTTGAATAACGTTTATGAGCAAAAGAGATGCAGATTTTCAAGAATTCAAGCATTGTGATCAAATTTCATGCATTTGTCTATTCAATTTAAGCATTTTTCAAATGATCATATGCAACAAAGTGTACTTACCTGATGGGAGTGGATGGCGAGAGATTACCCAACCTTGTCACGTGAAATGAATGGACGATCCTGCAAAGTTTGAGTTCCAACGGTTATCTCTTTGTTTTAAATTTTCACGGTTACCGGACAAAAGAGAATTTATCATTTTTAAATGGTTTTACCTTGGGTAATTGGCAATATGAATTCAAATGACCAGGAGGGAGTTAATGCAGTGTTTTACCTTCTTATTTTCGGACCTCGGAGGGTTTTCAAATTTTGAATTGCATTTTCCTCCTTGCAAGTTTCGCAAATTTCGCGTTTTATATTTCGCGATTTGCAAGCCTCTAGCGAATTTCGGAGCTTGGAGCCCAAGGAAAACTTCGGACTTGACACTTCCTTGTTCGCAAACTTCGGAGGATTGACACCTTTGCGGTTTGGAAAATTCGCGATCCTACCTTGCTGGAGGTCTGGGCGCTATGGAGTGTATTTCGTGAATTTAGACAAACTTTGGACCTGAACGTTATTTGCAAGCTTGCGCTAGATGCATTCACCACCTAAGGAAGGGTTTTGGAGATCTGAAAAAAAACCTCGGAGGATTGAGTGCATTTACCAACCTTTTAAAACTATGCCACCCTTCGCAATTTTTGCGACTTCAAGAGTTTAACGCCTCGCCTGGAACTTCAGACCTGAAGGCATTTTTGATCTTCGAAGCATTCGCCCTCCTTCGGAAATAAAAAGCCTTGAACCTGAGCATCTTCGCGATTTTCCTTAGCGAGTTGCAACACTTGTATCCTTCTTAATTTTCGCTTCCCAGGTCCGAAAAGAAGGACTTCAAGGTTTTAAACGATTTTCGGAGCTGGGAGCATCTTTCGCGATTTCCTTTTCTCTCTCATTTTGGAGCTAGGGTCCGAAAACAAGCTCTAAGTGCTTTTCAGAGTTTTAACGCCTTTGGAAACATTTCGCATTTTTCATTTTGGTCCAAAGGGTCTGAAAATATAGTCGCTTAGTGATTTTCAGAGCTTGGGGCACTTTCGCGATTTTCGAACCAAGTGCGTCCCTTTTCAAATATTTCGCCCACTCTCCATATGCCTTCTAGGGTCCGAAAATGTAAGTGCTTAGTGATTTTCGGAGCTAGGGGCACTTTTGGTGAATTTTGGACCAAGTGTGTCCCTTTTCAAATTTTTCATGTTTTTTCCTTTTGCTCCCCAGCGTCCGAAAATGTAACTGCTTAGTGATTTTCAAAGTTGGGGGCACTTTTGGTGAATTTCGGACCAAGTGCTTCCCTTTTCAAATATTTTGTGTTTTTTCCTTTTGCTCCCCAGGGTCCGAAAATATAAGTCTACGGCGGATTTCGGAGCTGGGAGGGTCCTTCGCAAAAAAATAAACGCCTTTTACTCTCTCCACTTTCGTTCCCAGGGTCTGAAAATATAAGTGCTTAGGCGGATTTCGGAGCTGGGAGTACTTTTGGAGATGTTGCGATTTCACCGCTTTTCATTTTCGCGCTAAGGTCCGAAGATAGGAACCTAAGTGATTTTCGGGGCTTTTAGCGTCTTTGGAACACTTTGCATTTTATCTCCATTTTTAAAATTCGCTCCAAGGTCCGAAAATGGGTGTATTAAGGGTTTTCGGACTTTGAGCTACCCCTTACGACATCTTGCATCTATACCTTTTGCCCTGGGGTCCGAAAATGGACGCCCAATTGCTTTTCAGAGTTGGAAGCACATTTGGCAAACTCCGGACCTGAACGCTTATATGCGTGTGCTCTTTACGTTTGCCATTTTTTCAAATTTCGGAGATGGAACCATCTTTTGCAACACTTAAAGGCTTTTACATTATTTTCGGACCAAATAGGAAGCATCAGACTTTGAAATTTTCGCCCCAGGGTCCGAAATTCGCCCCCCTAGGCGATTTTGGCAAGATTAACTTAGTGAAATTCTGACCCCTTCGGGCCTCTGGGTCCGAAATTTGCCCCTTAGGCAATTTTGAAAACTTGCGCGAAACATCGGACCTCAGACTAGCCTTTTGCCAGATTCCATAAATTTGGATTTAGGAGGCTTCAGAATTCTAAGGCATTTTGGCCAGGCAATTCGATCGTTCATCAGTAGGCGAAAATCATCTCTTATTCAAATCTTATAAACATCGCGGCGACAAACCTTATGCAGTCTGCTTCACAGCTGTTGTGCGAAAGAACAGTGACTTTGGTCTTCATGCGACCTTTAGGCGCACTGTTCTTGCTTGGCGGGCTTCGCCAATTCCTACTACCTTACGCCTACCCAAGGCAATTCTCAAAACTTCAAACAAAACTCTTGGCGTTCACGCCTGAGAGCTGGACTAGCTGGGAAGACTCATCGGCTCATTACTCTAACATCAATCACTTTATGGATCAGTCGCAGACTTGCTCGAAGAGATGTGAGAAACTCTACGCGAAACTCAGCAGGGCAACGACGGAAAGCTCAAAACAGGAAGGGGGACCCTGTCGGTGACAGGGAGCGTGTGCAACGCACAACAGTACCCCATGCACAGGTGAATGTTGTCTTTTCTTGATCTTCAGGGGCTATTTTTATTTGATTGTATCCTGAGAAGCCATCCATTAATGAAAAGATCTCATGCCCTGCTGATAAGTCCACAATCATATCAATGCTAGGTAGTGGGAAATCATCTTTGGGACATGCTTTGTTCAAATCTTTGAAATTGGTGTAGACTCTTATGCTTTTATCTGGCTTTGACATTGGTACAATGCTTGAAACCTGTTCTAGATAGGCAATAGGTCTTATGAAACCCACATCTAATAATTTCTTTAGCTCAACTTTTACAAGAAGAGCGATATGTGGATGCATCTTCCTTAGCTTTTGCTTAACTGGTTTCAGTTTTAAATCCACATTGAGATGATGCATTATAAGATCTGGATTAAGTCCCGACATGTCTGCATAGGACCAAGCAAAATTTATTTTTCTTTGTCTAAAGAATTCTATGTATTCTTTCCTCTATTTATCTGATAATGAGGCATCATAATGAAGTATCTTAGGATCCTTTGATGTTCTAATGTTTATTGCTTCAGTTGGTTCTATTAGAATAACAAATCTCTCCTGAAAATATGCAGGGAGGATGTCAAACTTTCCATCTTCTAGCACCTCCAAGAGGTTTTCACCATCAGATACGTCCTTTATTTTCCCTTTTGATTGATCTAGTGTTGCCATGAAATGGTTTTCAACAGTAGGTCTCTTTCCTTATTTTATTTCAATTTTGCGACTGGAAAGTTTGGTATTGTCCTGACTGCAAGAAATTTTACTTGATTCCGCAATGGAAGATATCTTAGGTGTTATGGGTTTGACAACATTAAGATACACAACTAAGTCATGATCATTGAAAAAGACATCTAATTTAGGGTTTTCTAGATTATCCCAATCAATTAGTTCAAGATGAAGAAGGGGTAAGTCATAATCATTGTCATAGTTAGGTGCTTCAAAGTTCATGACATAATGGTCATAATTTGGCGTAGAGTAGGTAATGTCATAGATAGAATGATCTTGAGGATTATCTTAACAAAATCAGTACTAGTATTTTGTAGTTCACGCTCAAATGGCTCTTCATCTGACGTTTGTCCCTTAAATGAATGAATTATATCAACACACACATCTTTAATACTACAAGTTCCTTCTTGATTATTTTCAATAAATTCATTTGCATTTTGAAGTTGACATACTTGTGCACATGATATAGATAATTCTTTTGCTAACTTTTGTCTTCTTTCAAACTCAACTTCTTCTGAACTAATAGTCAATTCTACTTGACTATCTCTTAGTTCTTCTATGGTTCTGCCATACCTTGGTACATCTTGCTCTTTATTTGATAGAAATCTGATATTTCCAGATGCTTGATCCATATCTGTTTTTGCTTCTTGTGGCGTTATTTCTTTGTCTTTGTCATCCCCTTTCTTTTGTTGTCTTGTATATGCCTCTTTTCTCTGGATTCTGAGTTCTTCTTGTCTTCTTTCTAACTCCATCTTTTGTTTTGTAATAGACAAGTCTTCTTTTGTGGTAGCTGCTTGCTCTTCACTTCTTTCTTCACTCGATATACTAGATGAGATATCTGGACCCCATTCATATTCATTTGAATTTGTCTCTGAACCATTGTCTAGGACTATACCACTATACCACACCAGAATGTTGTATGGTGCAAAGAGTTCACTTATTTCTGCCATCTCGATTTTCACTGCTTTTGGAATATCTTGTTCAAATTTTGCACTTGCTCGTATTCCTTGAACTTGTTGTCAAGATTTTTCTTTTCTTTTGATTGCAATCTCTTCTTCTTGTTTCTCATGTTCTTCTTGTTTCTGCTTATTGGCTACTACTTCTGTTGCTTGATGTAGCTTTTCTTGCCATTGTTCTTCTTTAGAGACTGATTTCTTTCTCCACTTTGGTTGTTGTTGATTATGTTGCTTTTGATTTGATTTTAGATATCCAAGTCCTGATTTATCTTCTTTAGATTGCGAGTGGGGATAAATAGGTTCTGAAATACCTTGATGTCGCTTACCAATTGGTCCTTTTCCTTCATACCCATTTTTTTCATGATCTTATAACCATTGCCATATTGTTCTATGGGAATATTGATTTCTGCAGCTGTTGCTATAGTTTCATTTTCATCTTTGTACAACCAACCAAGAATGTCCTTGTCTTTGGTTTCTTCTTCAAGTATTCCAGCTCTAACAAATGCTTCGTTAAACATGTCTTTTGATTTCTCTGAGGTCTTTGATTGGATATTTGTAGGCTTTCCATATGACTTAGGTGAAAGTGGAAAATTATGCAAATAATATTTTCCCATTCCTTCATCATTCAATTTGAGCTTTTTCTCAAAGGTTTCCCATAACTTTTCTTGAATTTCTTTGGTAGGATATACTGATTCTCTGTTATGTGAAACTCTTGTATCTTATGTTGGCTTCAGATTATTGCAATATTGGCTAGAGTCTACAATTATAGTGACCTCTTGTCCTTCATGAGGAAATTTTACACATTGATGATATGTAGAAGGAACTGCTTGCATGGTGTGAATCCATGGCCTTCCCAGAAGAATGTTGTAAGAGAGGTTCAAATCTAAAACCTGACATAATGTATTCTTTTCCACAAGTCCTATTTTGATTGGCAACACCACAGTTCCTTTAGAAGAACACTCTGCTTCATCATAAGCCTTAATAGTTATTTTCTTCTTTGGATCTACTGCATTTTCTGAATATCCCAAAACTTTTATTAAACTTAATGCACAAATATTTAAGCCTGCTCCACCATATATGAGTACACGTTTGACACGAGTTTTATTAATGGCGACTTCAACATGTAAAGGAGCATTGTTAGGATGTTGCAAGGACGCATCATCATTTTCAGAAAATGATAAGCAATGAGGGGCTATAAGGTATCCCACCATGTTTTGGAATTGATCTACATCCAAGTCTTTTGAAACTGTTGTTTCCACTAAAGCTTTTTCCAAAATTTCCTTATGCATAGGTGAAACTTTGAGAAGTTCCAAAATTGATATTTGAGCGGATATTCTTTGTAATTGCTCTACTAAATTGTATTGTTGTGAAGTGGATGTTGAGTCTTTTGTTATATCCGTAAAGGTGACCTTCGCTTTGCTTCTCATAATGACATTGATTGGCTCTGAAGGTGGATTATCTTTAAGATGATGACATTTACCACATCATCATATGTATAAGTGTAGTTCACTTTGGCTTTTCCTTTGTCATCTTTTAATTGAGATTGTTCACCTTTGTCATAATTCGGAAGTGGAGTTTTGAAAGCTAGGTGTGATTCGTTTGTCTTATGGCTATCCACTGTGATAGTTCCATTATCGATTAGATCCTGGATAAGTTGTTTCAATCTCTGACAATCATTTGTTTGGTGTCCTTTATTCCGATGGTAATTAGAAAAATGATTGTCATTCCACCAATTAGGCTTGACTTGTGGTTCATAACTTCTTGCTTTTGGTAAAACAATCAATTTGTTTGCAAGAAGAGTTTTTAAAGCTGATTCCAATGGTTCTCCAATGTTTGCAAATTTCCTACAAGGATTGGAGAAGAAAGACTTGGTTTTATTGCTTTCTTGATTGTTATTGTTTGGGATTTGACTTGATAGATTAAAAATTGGTTGTTGTTTTGTAGCACTATTGTTGTCATTTCCTCCATTGATGACATTCCTATTCTTTGACCAGAACTTGGGTTTGTCATTGTTATTGTTGTTGTAGTTGTGAGAATTATTGTAAAGTTTTATCTCTCCTTTCTTTACCATCGCGTCTTCTATTTTCAGACCATTCTCAATCATCTTGGCGAAGGAGGGAGGACATTGCATTTTTAGTCGATAACTCATTTCACTGATAAGATTATCAATAAATATGTCCATCTTTTCTTGATCAAGCACATCTCCTGGATACCTATTAAACATCTGTTTCCATCATTGCAAGAAGATCATAAAAGATTCACCATTATTTTGTTTAACATTGCATAAATCCAGCATTGTTATCTCATTCCTTACATTGTAGGAGTATTGTGAAATAAATCTATTCACGAGTTCTTCAAAATATTTGGTTCCGGATGGTAATCTTGAAAACCATTCCATTGATTGTCCATTTAAACTCCTAGGGAAAAGATGCATCAGGTAAGTTTTGTCGTGCGCAAATTCCATACTCATAGTACAAAACTCCCTAATGTGATCTCGAGGATCAGATTTTCCACCGTATTTGTCATATTTAGGGATCTCTCAATGCTGTGGAAATGGTACCATATTCAAATATTTATCGAAAGGATATGGGTAGATATCTTCTAATGAATACTTCTTGGAGCTTGTTCCATTTTGCATATCTTGTATCTGTTGTTGTAGAGTTTTCATTTGTTGAGTAAGGTTTAACAACAGATTATCCATATAGTTTCTCCTTATCTCTTCGTAAGTTCTTTTATCACTACGCTCTTTTCTTGTGTCATCACGTTCTTTTCTTGTCTCTGCATGACTTTCTTTGTTTACATCTTCGTTGTTTGGATCATCTATTTTTTGGGTGTTACTTGCCTCCGCATCTTGTTTCAAGCTTTCTATGTTAAAGTCTTGTGGCAATTTAGCTCCTGATTTTGCCAACATCAAAAGATATTTCTCTTTTTGTTTTGCCAATAATTTTTCCATTAGTCTATCAAATTTGAAATCTTGCTCAAGGTCTCTAATGGTGCTATTGACTGCTTCTTCGTCAACAACGGTATACCCAAAATTTTGGAATATTGGATTATCTTCTTCCTCCATTTGTTTTTGTTGTTTTCTAGGTTGTTCGTATTGAGCTCTAGTCCAAACTGACATGTGATTGTTTCAAAAAATTTGAAGTTTCCAAAGGACAAGTCAATAGGTGATTATTGGTTTAGGAAGATATGCTTTGTTGTTTTTACCACTATTGTTTGTTCATTGTGATAAAGCATCTCTTTGTTGAAAAGCACGTCCTTGCAAAATTTCTTCGTTAAACTCTTTCCTGTAGCCACGTAAATAGTGACGAAAATGGTGTAGGAATGTCCTATGTTTTAATAAGATCTTGCGATTGATATACAATAATCTTATTATTTTCTGAATAGCTTTATAACTAGGTTTTCTTTTCTTAAGACGATACTTAAAAGTCATATAAGCATCTGATAGATTACAAGTTTGTTTGATTCCAATGTTGGTGCAATTCTAATTTTGATATGACCTATGTTCAAAATAGGAAAGATATATCCAAGATAATGAACACAAGATGAATTGGTCAAGCTTCGTGATAGAGGATTTGATATATCCTGATGAGAAATTTGACAATGATGTTGATTTTTGCACTTAAATGTTTGAATCACTAGCTTGTTGAATGTTTATGCTTATGGAAACCTTTCGGAAATAGCCTGTAGGATTAGTGACCCAGTTATTGAACTAGTTTGAAAATGTGTGATGGTTTAGAGACAAATATACTCAAGAACTGTTTTGATACTGATGTTGAAATTTTGGTTTGATATGCTTTTTAGATGTGAAAAAGCCTCTGTGCCAACTCTTGTGGCAAAGAGTGTTAACTTATGGGATAAAATCACTATTTTGTTGCTTGAAAGCGCTATTCTGATTATGTTTCAAGGATTCTTCTCAAATCCTTCAACAAGTTGTTGGATTTTTGCTCATTTTCAGATGACGATTTACTTCAATTTTTGACCATTTTAAACATGTGATAGACATAGAAGACACAATGTTTTTGAAAAACAAAATGCATAAGCAAGTACAAATCCTATGGCAGGCTGAGACAATAATTG
The DNA here is from genome assembly GCF_030272615.1 of Cryptomeria japonica. Classification (NCBI taxonomy): domain Eukaryota; kingdom Viridiplantae; phylum Streptophyta; class Pinopsida; order Cupressales; family Cupressaceae; genus Cryptomeria; species Cryptomeria japonica. Next base: position 277,739,629 of record NC_081409.1, read on the forward strand.
TTGAATCTCACATGGGGTTTCCCCCGAGGCTACGCTATTCAAAGCGGATATTTAGATGCTTGACCCCACTGGCTCCACCCTCGACACTCACTTCTCTGGGGCAACCAAGCACCGGTTTCCATGAAAACTCCCCATGGCAAACTTTATATCTCTACTAAGAACTGTATGTGTGTAAACCGCTTCAGAGGTCTGACCTCCTGCACCAACAACTAGAAGGATTTTGGCAACTAGTACAAGTGGCTTTAATAAAGGCTTCCAGTCATGTGGCCATACATGCGACACTTTCAGCTCTGTAAATACAGAAGGTTCCCAGCCTATAGAGGTTACGCTCCATAGGGTTTATGGGGAAACATAGTGTTGGTATGAACTTATCAACACATGTTGCTTGTGACTTTCATCACAAACGTGATTTATTTAGAGTGGATTGGAAGGACTTGGTATTAGCCTATTTCCACTTTGGGTCGTTCCCCTCTCACTGGCCCCCTCAAGGCAGCTCGGGAAGGCAGGCCCTCTAAAGGTTATACATAAAAGAAAGTAGGTCTGGTTTTTTGATCACCGTATGATGGTGAGATCATACTTACCTACTACTTCATCAAGCACAGAAAACACAAGTCCATTTTAGCTTTTCTAAATTCTATGTGCAACTATTTTAAAGAAGTCACTCAAAATGCAAGTTGCATGTATTTAATTTATACCCCTTAGTCAAGCTAAATGAGCATGACATGATGTGTTACTTTCCAAAATAGAACTCTTAATTAATTAGGTGAGGAAATGCATGAAATTTGCTTTAAAAACAATCCTGCACATGCATGTCAGTAGTTCAAAAAAATTTAAGTTCTTGGACATTTGGACTTGCAAGAAAATTCTGTCAGTTGCAATTAAAAGTGCTATCCTAACAAATGCGTTGTCTTTCACCTCTAAAGTGCTAACCTAAAGGACAAAAGCGCTAACCTGAAACACAAAAACGCTGCTTTGTGGACTAAGAAGCGAGAGTTCTCTGACAAAAGCGTTAACCAAACTAACAAATGCGCTAACCTGAAGGACAAAAGCGCTTTTCTGAAGATTAAATGCGTTGATTTACAAACAAAAGCGCTAACCTGCAGGACAAAAGCGCTAACCTATCAAATAAAGGCGCTGTCAGAACTCACACAAGCGTGAATTTGTATTACAAATGCATTAAATTTGCTTTTTGCGAGAATTAGATAGGATATTAGAAAGAATATTTGAGGCTCTGAGCCCCACGGTGGGTGCAAAAATGTGTTGACTTGAATTTCATCATCAGAATACTACCTGCAACATGTTAGTTTCACAAAATACAAAGGAAATGCTATAGGAAATCCAAATTCAACCAATGAAACTACATGAAATACATATAAAATAAAAATACTATTATTACCTTCATGATTTATTTCTCATTGTGTCCTAACTCCATAGTTCCCAGTTGCAGATGGTGTGCTCTCAGGCAAGCACTGATAGCTTCCAAGATGGTATATGAAGAATGGACTGATAACTAATAGTTAATTGATACTATGATATGCAATGTTAAATGATTATGCTAAATGATTATGCTATTTGCTTCAAGATTGAAACTCACGGATGCATAAGTTTCACAAGTGATTAGCTTTGAAAACTCACTTGAAGACTAACTCTTTCCCAACTCAAACTTCTGATTTTATAGACTTTGAGAGGGTAAGATGATGTGGCCTAGATCAACGGTCATGATCAGCTCTGTAGATTTGGATGGCTGTGAGAAAAGGTGAAGGTTGAGAGAAAGGGGGAAGGAGAAGACAAGTGTCACTCATCTCACCTTGACTGGGTTGTTGACTGAGGAAATCTAGGGATGGTTGGAGAAAATTTAGGTATGAGAGGACAAGTGGACTCAAGTCCTTCCTAAGATGTAGGGATGTTGGAGAGAATATAGAAGAAAATTTAAGAAATATGTGTAAGTACACACTATTTCATTAAATTTGGAGGTTGGAGATAAATGATAAATTAATATTTAAGCAATATTAATATCTTTAGCCATATGATTGATGAGTTGGCAAAGGGAAGATGAAGTGGAGATGGAAGAATGAGTTGGATAAGGGATTTAAATAATTTAGAAATTATTTAATATTTGAGACTATAGGATAGAAGAATAACCATTAAATATTAGATATTCGAATCTTTGAAGGAAATAATTAAATATTTAGATATTCAATTAATTGATCAGAAGAATAATTAAATATTAGATATTTAATTAATTAGAGGAATAGGATAGATGAATTAAATAATAAAATATTTCAATTAAATTAATTAATAGAAAGACACGAAATGAATTAAATAAATTAATCTTTTCAAATTAACTATTTAATAGAAGAATAAATATTAAATAAACATAAAATATTTATTTAATTGTTCATAGCCAATTTTTATGTGTATACACATGCAAATGTTTATATCTACCAATAAAATCGACCACTCTCTCCTTAACACCTTATTTAAAATGCATTAAATTAGTCAAAGTAACTTGTGGGCCAATACTATTTTTAAAATGTTGAATGAATGCATTGGCCAATAGTTGGAAAGTATCAATTGAATAACCAGGCAAGGAGCAAAACCATTCCAAAGCTTTGTCTCCTAAGGAACAAGGAAATAATTTTGCAAGGAATCTTTAGCCGTAGTGGAAATCACTGCACAAAGTGGAAAATGTTTTCACATGAGTGTGGAGGTCACCTTGCCCACTATATTTCTCCAAATGGGGAACTCAATGTGTTGTGGAAGAGGAGTATGAAGGATATCAATGGGAAGTGTGCTAGTGGTGGAATATGTAGCAATAATAGATTTGAATTGGGTTATGGTAGCCAATTTTTTTTGTAAAGATGAAACATTTTTTAACAAATGGTTTATAATAGCTTTGGTGGATAATTGGATAGACAAATATTATATTATGATAGAGAATTTGAAGGTGTAATATGATAGGTAGGTATAACATTGTGGTAGGTGGGTGGAGGATATGGTTGAGAAATGAATGGGATATTTGTTAAAGGTCGAATGTAAGCATATTGATTAATAGGATTTCCCCCACTACTAACATGTGTAAGATTAACATTTTGTGTAGCAATAGACATGATAGAAGAAGTGTATGTAGGAACATTATGTAGAGAAGTAGGAATAGGCACGAAAATCTCAACTTGGTTTGGAGGAGTGGAATGTCCAAGCACTTTGGCACAACTAGCCAATTTCATAGTGGTTTCATCACTATGTTATATATACCACGTAAAACATCAACACAATGTTAATTATTTTGAATCAACTCCTTAAACCTTTAATTAAAGGAATTGCCTCTCCACCCAAGTGCTCTCGACTCACAAATTTTTGAAGATCTTACAATTATTTGTCAATCTTCCCTAATTTTTTAACGAACACTTGATTTGAAGAGTCATCCCCATCATGAGAAGCATGAAGGGAAGGATTCTCAACAATGTTAGGCATGGAAGGTGTTGGATTAAGAGAAGAGGATTCACCCAAGCTCCTAGGGAATAAGTTAATCAACTCAGGTTTAACACCCTTAGTGTTTAAACCATGAGAAGCCATAAGTATATAATTTCTTCTCATTAAGATATTGGATTCGACGGGTAATGAAACTCATACACAAGTACAAGGAAGGAAGGCAAAGCTAATGAAAGTAGTCTATGCTCTCAATGCCTTTTATACAATTATGGAATAAAGTGCAAGTAATAGCAATGAACCATGAGAATAAGTTAATCAACTCACGCTCAACACCCTTAGTGTTTAAACTATGAGAATCCACAAGTCTATAATTTTTTCTCACTAAGATATTGGATTCGACAGGTAATGAAATTCATACACGAGTACAATGAAGGAAGGCAAAGCTAATGGAATTAGTTTATGCTCTCAATGCCTTTTATACAATTATGGAATAAAGTGCAAGTACTAGCAACGAAACAAGTCATTGAGCAATACAAAATAACAATATAATGATCAATTAACCACATGATTAAGCAAAATTAGATATGAAAATGATATATTTCAACAATTATTGTGTCTAAATCTGAAAATGATATGCAATTAAACTCATATTTGAACATCCAAATAAAAAATTTATGCAAGCTATGCCAAGTTCACAAAAATGTAGTAGTGAATAAAAAGGGTTCTCTAGTCTAAACATGCAAACTAGGAACCAAACCCATCCGTATCAACATACATTGGAGAATATGATCACTAGGTTCAACTTCAAACCCTTGGGAGAGCTAGGCACTATGAATTGAATTATTCTCTTTTGACTTTTGATATGTTTGGATAAGATAAAATGAGAAGCAACAAGAAATAGGTATAATTATGTAAATTTGAAAATAACCAACATGAACAACAAGCTGTTTAACATATATACAAAATTTGAAGGCAAGATCTAGAAATGAAATTCAGAAAGGAACTTGTGTGTGCAATTTGAGCCTATAAGTGTTGATCTATGTGGCTAGGTTGTTTCCATTTGCTGTTGTTCCAGTGATGCTTTGATGAAGATTGGTGATATCTGATGCATGTAGATTCCTAGGAGTTGTCATTGATGGCAACTCAACTTTCTGATCTTTTCCAGTATGGAGATTTGGTTAACTAGATGTCTTGAGTAAGTTTTCTGGTATCAAGTTTGCTCGGTGAAGCTTAATGTATAGTTTTGTGGGAATTTCTCATTTCCGGTGAAGCAAATTTTGGTTTTGGTGATTAGGGTTAGTTGGTCGAGTATTAGAAGTAGATTATCATGCAAATCCACCCTCCGGTATTGCTTCCTAAGCCTTTTTGAAGATCCGATATACAGTAGAGCAGTAAAACAATGTTATCTTCATTATTATTGTTGTAACGTGTGGTCCAGATTTCTTGGATAGATTCTGGTGATTGGTGATGTGTTCGAGATAATTGGTGAGACCTATAGGAAGCGTGTGAACATGTATTTTGGGTCTGAAATATGTTTTAGAAAGGTTTTGAGCCGACTTGCAACATTACATGTTTCATATTTTAATATTTTGGGAAGCCAACTTATGAGAGATCAATTTTGTTGGTGCAGGTATATAAGATCGACTTGGATAGTATTTTTATGAGATGTCATGGTATGTGTAATGGTTTTAGGAGTGATTGAGCGTAGTTTCACATGTGCATCCTGAATTGTGTTGATCCACTAAGCAGAGCAGAGCAGAACATAGCAATTTAGCAGATTACTCACAACGGATCACTTTGTGCCTAACTGGAACTGATATTTGGCATAGTTAGATGTTGTTTTTTAGTTCATTGTAATCATTATGTAATTATCAGTAAGGCAATGAGCCTTCCTCTGGGGTTGTAGCCCTATTTTTGTAACTGGGCAGTGAGCTCTAGGCAGTGTGCCTGAATGCAAGTGCATTCTCCTTCTGTAATATTATTTTGCTACTGGCCATAGTGGAATAATATTGTGGATTCAAATCCCATTGTGGTTTTTCCCTTTTGGGTTTCCACGTAAAAATATTGGTATTATGGTTGCATGTTTATTTATTTTATGTTGATGCAACTTACTTTCTTTCTTATGCATCTGGTGGTTAAAGAATCAGTATAATAAGTTTGAAATTTGCAGGACACTGATTCACCCCCCCTCTCAGTGTTCATTGATTCCAACAATTGGTATCAGAGCTTAGTTCCTCCAAGGAAGCCTAATAGCTTGAGGAATATCTGGAAGATTGAATCAATGGACTCCGATTTGCAGAGATAGCTTGTTGTGGCATTTGAAGATCTTGATGCAACAATGAAGGAAAAGGGTAGCTTGAAAAGAAATCTGAATGCATCTGAGGACTTCATTGAAACCCTGAAAGATCAATTGAACACTTCTTGAGAAAAGAGAAAGGAGTTGATGGATTAAAGGAGAAAGAAGAGAAAAACATTGAAAATCAAGACAAGACAGATGAATGTGAGAAGTTGGCCAGGGAGAATACAGTTTTGAAGAATCAGATGCAATCTATTGTTATGAAGTTGACTAAGGAGATTGAAGACCGGAAGAAGAATGAAGAAATCTTGACTCAATCTTTGAAGGACAGATATGATGAATGTTGCATATTAACATATGAGAATGATTGGTTGAAGCTTATATTGGTGTAGACAAAGAATGATGGGCACAAACTTGAAAGGTATATAATAATTCTGAGAGATGAGTTGACTACTGCTAATGAATACAAAGAAAAGTTCAAAGCTAGTTCAACCTAGTTGGATGAGATGTTGGATAGTCAGAGACATGGGAAAGACACAAGAGGACTTGGATTTGAGAAAGGAGAATCCTCCAGTTCTGGAAAAAGCATTGCAAAATCAAATCATCAACACATCAAGAAACCTCCAGTAAGACAACCTAATGCCTATAAATTCAATGGTAGATGTTTTACTTGCAATAAATTTGGTCATATGGCGAATCAATGCAGAAGTAACATGAATAATGTGAACAATGGTCCTACCTTTACCGGTCAATGTTTCAAATGCAACAATTTTGGACATAAGTCAAACATGTGCAGAATGATGATCAATTTTCAGAATAAGAAATATTTTGCATGTGGGATGTTTGGACATGTATCTAACCAATGTAGGATAAGACCAAATCAAATGAACTTTAGGCCTATGCAAAGAAATGTTGTCTGCCATGCATGTAACAAAGTAAGTCATATTGCAAGACATTGCAAAAGCAAGAATGCACCGGTGAACAAGAACAAATTAGATGAGAAAGGAAAAGAAAAGGTAGATGAAATACGAGATCAACATAAGAAGATGTGGGTTAGGAAGGAAGATTCCAATGTGCAGAATGGCTCCATGCTTGAATCCGGTGATGGAACCTCATCTAGTAACTAGGGCATTTTGGCCTTAGGGAGATTTTTTCATGCATATCCTTAAACCCCCTTGCAAAGATCTGTAACCATTTTCAGAAGGTTGCAAAAGATCTAGCTTGTGTATGCAGATATTATCCAGAAGATCTCATGGAGATTTAAGGTTCTGGTAAGCGATTTCATGAAAAACAAGGCAACTAGAAGCTTAAAGGTTGAAGCATTTATCACAACTCAAAATTAAGTTTTGAGAGGTTAAAAAGGCATTTCAAAGGTTCATTCTTCACAATGCAAATGAGATAATAGAGCAAAGCAGCGTGCAAAGGTGATTCGACAGCTTCTATCAAGCTTATGGCAATTTCTTGTACCTGGTTGAGAATTAAAGGTATTTATTCATTTCTCACGAGCTATCTATTTTAAACCCTAAATTCAATATGGTATCCACATCTGGTATTTCTACCCCTCTTGTTGTTGAGATTTCTGATATAGCAAGGCTCGTTTTTAAGAAACACCCTTTCAAATCTATTGAAGACGATCCAAAAGGAGCCTTTTCTCCGGTTCCGTACGGTGTTATTCATAATGAAGATATTAGGACATATATCCACTATCATATTGAGGATTATGGCAGTGCAGACATGTTATCCCTTTATAACAAGCATTTGGTAGATAGTTTGGGGAATTTAAAGTCGGAACACAAAATTCTTTAGGAAAAGGGTTTCATGCATTTCACTCATTTTCCCGTATTTGATGAAGTGGAATGGGTTTGGTATGTCCTCAGCAGGGTCCATGATGAATTCATTTGGCTGGACAAACCTTATAAAATCACCAAGTAGGCTATTAAAGCAGTCACATGCTTAAGTGCAACCGATGAATTGCCCAAACTAAGAAAAGTACAGAATAACACTATGGTAGCAGCTACCGGTTCCAAATTTGACAACAGGGCAATGACTATCAGTGATATCTTGGAGCATGATGTCAGATTTGCCTTGATGGTGGTAGGTTACAAAGTTTATCAATCAAGTAGGCAAAACTTGGTCTCTGGTACTGCAATATTTTCAACATATCAGATGCTCAAGGAAGATAAAGGTATGATCTGTGCACAATTCTCCTAAATGAATTGATAAGTAACTTGAAGAAGATTAAACAGGACAAGAAACACACTTTCAAGTTTGGGTCCCCTCTTATTTGTTTGACATTATACTTCTTGAATGATATCCCCAGAATAAAAGGAAAAGTCCAATGGGCCTATGATAAACCGGTAGCCATGCAAATCAAGGAAGGACTGATGGGTATTCGTGATAATATAATGAGGATATCCACCTTATGGGGATACTTCAAGAATTTCCAATCCATTATGAAGAGCAGAGAAAGAATTCCCAAATCCATAGTAGAGAAATATGAACAAACTATTTGCTTCATGGTAGATAAGGATCAATGCCTGATGGAGGCAGTAGAGCCGAGGATAGTATGGATCATGCCCATGGGGTATGAGGTCGATGCAGACACACTTGAAATATATGCACAACATATATTGAGCCAACTAGTAGACAAGAAGGGGCCAAGGTTTGGAACCTATAAGGAGAAGAGCCTTGACTTGCACACCAAATTGTCTGAACCGACTAGGAAAAGGAAAATCAGGATGGAAGTGGAGGTTGTTGCAGAACAAATGGGGTTGACAAAGGAAGTTGTGTAGAGGGAAAGGGCACAAAATATATTGAAGGAAGAGGATGTAATCAAGTCACAACCCAAACCGGTATCCTCTCCCAAGCTGCCCAAGGCTAAGCCTAGCAGATTTGCACCCACATCTCGTGTACAAAAACCGACACCTCCACCCAAGCCTAAGCCAAAAACATCTACCAGTGGAGTTGAGAAGAGGAAGAAGGAGAAGCCTACAAGAAAATATGCAACAACCGAGGAGGAGACAGAGTCGGATGAAGAAGTCATAAAGGTAAAGAAGACAACTACTTATGCAAGAGTAGTCAGAAAACCATCCAGTGATGCTCCACCCTCCAAGAAGCCAAATACTCAAGGAGGTCCATCTAGAAAGCCTAGAGGAAGCATGAAGCAGAAATCAGAGTTAGATGAAGCTCTAGAATCCAATAAGCTTGAGAGTCCTTACTCCATTTTACCTCCCAAATCATTGAATGAAATCAAAGATGAGATCATTAAGGATGAAAATCTGAATAACTTAGTTGTATATTATGAGAATGCGGATGATAAAGATAAAAGAGAAATTGAAGAGGCAGTCGTACACTATATGAAAAGCTTCAACATATCTCTAATTGAATTGTCATCCATGATTCCTAAGGAATTATATGACATTCTGGATGTCAAGAGGAATGCAACATGTAGAAAAGATGAAGAGATGCAAGAATATGTATTAATAAATACTTGTTCGATTATATCAAAAGCTGAAGTTGATAGGTTATTGAAGTTGCATAAAGAAAAATTCAGAAGCAAAAGAAGGATTAACAGAATAATGCTTGGTAAGATAGATGAAGTGGCAAAGGAAACCAAGTAGATTATGAATTTATTTTTTTAAAATTGAGATATGAAGTAAATCAAGAGGTTGGCACCAATTCGGTAGAAGAAATACCTAAAGACACTTTCATTCTGGAAGTACCAACAACAGTCTCTGGTGAAGAGAAGGATAAGCCATCTATTGATCCAATTGTGCAGGATGTTGCAAATGACCCCACTGATAATCATGAATTCAATGTTTTGGTGATGCCACTCAGGATCCTCTGGAAATTGAGATTATGTAGAGATGCTAGCAGAAGAGTTGAGTGATGCAGGGAAAGAAAAAGGCAATGAAGAGAAGGGAGAAAAGGATGCAAGTGTCGAGGAAGTTGAAAAGGAAAAAGGTGATGTGCAGACAGAGAAAGTTCTGGTGACCATGATTGCAACCAATGTTCCTAACAAAGGCAAGCAGATTGATGTTGAAGATGATTTCTCACATGGTCTGGTTGACTTGAGCACCTTGTCCCCTCTTCAAGCACTTAAACTTGCCACTCAACTTAGCTTAAGGCAAGTGAATATTTGTTAAAATCACAATATGAGGATAGAGGTTATTTCTTTTGCAACAAAATTTTGGGAGAAGATTTTGTCTAGTTTCAGTCAAGACTCTGGTGCCTCTCCCTCGGTTAAATTAAATAATATGTTAAGTGTTGTTAACACTCATTTTGAATCATTGGAAAAGGCTGCGAATGAGTTAGCACATAAAAGAGTTAATGAGATGCAGTTGCAACAAAATTTGAAGGCAGTTGAGAGAGATAGAGTAAGTTTAAAAATTATCGTAAAGAGTGTTGAGGATGCACTATGTGAAGGAGGTAAAATATTTAAATCATGTCTGTTTTTGCCCGTTTACTACAAACATTGATCGACAAATAAGAGATCTTGAGGGTAAATTAGTCGGTATTGGTCATTCTTTCACCCCTCATTCAGTTTTTCTAAGTTCCCTTGAAGCACAAATTTTGGATTATACTGATAAATTAAAGGGCATGAATAAAGAAAAGGAGCAAGTGCTAAGCAAAGTGGGAGAAATAAGAAGCCTAATTACTCCCCGGATGGACACTTTCCTTGGTGCCCAACAAGATGCAATCAGTGCCTTAGATAGACTAGTGCCTTCAGATCTCAAAGGTGGAGGTCCATATATTCATGTTTAGTGCGTTAATAAATGTTTTGGATTGTTTCCTTAGAGGTTGGAATGAGTACCTGAAATCCTTAAAGGTTACTTATTCAGATATTTTCAAGTTAATATAACTTATTACATTCATTATTTCATTCATAAGTTTTGACGCATACCTACCCTTTTCCATTGATGTCAAAGGGGGAGAGAGCAGTGTAGATTGATGCACATTTTGATGGGGATTCAGTTAGTCAATTGGGTGATTGTACATATTTTTAGATTGTTGGATTGCTTGCAGTTTTTGGAGTACTTATCATTTTTCACATTGTTGCCATCAATGCCAAAGGGGGAGATTGTTGGCATTTGATGTTATTCTGGTGATGCTCTAGTGAAGATTGGTGATATCTAATTTATATAGATTCTTAGGAGTTGTCATTGATGGCAACTCAGCTGTCTGATCTTATCCAATATGGATTTTTGGTTAACCGGATGTCTTGAGTAAGTTTTTTGCTATCAAGTCTACCTGGTGAAGCTCAGTGTATAGTTTTATGAGCATTTCTCATTTCTGGTGAAACAAATTTTGGTTTTGGTGATCAGGGTTAGTTGTTCAAGTAACAAAAGCAGATTATCATGCAAATCCACCCTCTGGTATTGCTTCTTAAGCCTTTTTGAAGATCCGATATCTGGTAGAGCAGTAAAACAATGTTATCTTCCTTATTATTGTTGTAACGTGTGGTCCAGATTTCTTGGATAAATTTCGATGATTGGTGATGTGTTTGAGATAATTGGTGAGACCTATAAGAAGCATGTGAACATGTATTTTGGGTGCAGAATATATTTTGGAAAGGGTTTGAGCCGACTTGCAGCATTACACGTTTCATATTTTGATATTTTGTGAAGCCGACTTATGAGAGATCAATTTTGTTGGCGCGGGTATATAAGATCAACTTGGATATTATTTTATGAGATGTCATGGTATGTGCAATGGTTTTAGGAGCGATTGAGCGTAGTTTCATGTGCACATCCTGAATTGCGTTGATCCGGTAAGCAGAGCAGAGCATAATAGAGCAGTTTAGTAGATCAATCACAATAGATCACTTTGTGCCTAACCGAAACTGATATATGGCATAGTTAGATGTTGTTTTCTAGTTCATTATAGTCATTATGTAATTATCAGTAAGGCAGTGCGCCTTCCTCTAGGGTTGTAGCCCTGTTTTTGTAACTGAGCAATGAGCTTTAGGCAGTGTGCCTGAATGCAAGTGCATTCCCCTTTTGTAATATTGTTTTGGTACTAGCCATAGTAGAATAATATTGTGGGTTCAAATCCCACCTTGGTTTTTCCCTTTTGGGTTTCCACATAAAAATCTTGGTGTTATGGTTGCATGTTTATTTGTTTTGTGTTGTTGCACCTTACTTTCTTTCTTACGCATCTGATGGTTAAAGAATCAGTATAATAAGTTTAAAATTTGTAGAACATTGATTCACCCCCCCTCTCAGTGTTCATTGATTCCAACATAGGCACCATTGTCCTAAAAGTGTTTGATGCAAATTCCCTAAATAGATTTTAGATTAGAATACCCTAAGATCATCTCCCTAAAATTTCACCAGAAAACCATCAAACACTATAGCTAAGACACAAAGAGAAATGGTGTTGGGTTGTATAGGGGCTTGCCTAAGTCAAACATCATGTAGTAATTAACCTTCCCTACAATAATGATGATAAAAAAGAGAGCTTACCCTTGCATGGCAAAGGATGAAAAACTTAAGAAATACCTTTGTTATGAATCATCTTGCCTTGAAGCCTCGTGAAAGGTTGATGATGCTAGGTGGGAGTTCATGTATTCCTTCACTCATGGAGGAAACACACAAACTTGATGATGGATGCCATCTTGAATGCTTGAATGCTTGATCTCTCCTTCATTGCCTTGCAAATGCCTCATTGCTTGTTGAATTGGAATTGAATTGCTTATCAAGAGATGTTTCAAATGAGGGGGTACGATGCTTTTATACTCAACCTCACAAAATGTGTTAAAAATTTGAAAAAGGTTGACATCAGGGAACACTTTCCCACTAAATTATTTTCAACCATTGGAGGGTAGGTAGGATATTTATCCTATATATGTACCTCTAACATATACATACATATATGTTGGTGTATAATCGTGCTTAGGTGGTGCTTATTTGGTATGTTAGTTATAGGGGCAGGTAGGATATTTCTCCTATATATTTACCTTTAATCCACTGATTCAATCCTCCAAAATCAATCTTCTATTTTACCCACAACTTGCTCTCATTTATTGTTTCCATTTTAACTACTATTCTTAACTAATTTCTACATGGTATCAGAGCTTTGCTAGTTCAAATAAAAATGCAAATAATTTGCAAGCAACTTCAATATGAATTTTTTTCGAATAGAAAATACATGGCAAATCATTCAAATCATAATTCCATCCTTCTGTTGTCAAACTAACTTCAAATAATTATTTGCCTTGGAAACAACAAATAAAGAATCAATGTTGTGAGCATAGTTTATTTCCCTATCTCCTTGGACTCTTTCTTGAGCCAAATATCGAATATTAAAAGGAATAAATGGTTTAACAACAAAACGAGGTCTATAGATTAATATGTATCACACTTAATGAGGGAATTTTTCATTACACAGAGCACACTCAGTGCCCTATAACTGCTTGGACCATCATCCAACAATTTTACAGACTTTGAATCTTCATCAAATCATGATGTTCTCTTGGATAATACTGAGACTCCCACTACCCCAACTTGTGCAAACACAACCTCAAGGATTGAGCAATTAACATACATTGATACTTTGTCTTCTCCACATATTGTTGCATCTACAACAGAGAATATTCTATCTCCTCCACATACTATTAAATCTATAATTAAAAATACACCATCTCTTTCACATACTATTAAATCTATAATTAAAAATACACCATCTCTTTCACATACTATTTCATTTACAGTTGAGGATATTCCATCTCCTCCCAATATTGTTGCATTTATAGTTGAGGATACTTCATCTCATTCACATATTAGTACATCTACAATTGAGGACACCCCTCAATACATGTTGCTACTTAGAAATTTAGAGACGCTTCTAATGGTTTGATACAATAGGCTATTCATCATCTTCTAGGTACAACTTCTTGGGATGAGTACTTTAACAAACATTGTTGGTTTGTTTTATGAGTCTCATCTTGTAGACTTGGAGGACACCATTGAAGATATTCACATTCTCTTTGATCTTAGCTCCTATGGAATTGCATCATCTTCTTCAGATGTTATGAGTGCATCTTCAAATCCTCTTATTCCTTCTCTACATCATCTTTTATCACAATTTGACATTGATGTGGAAGCATTTGAGTAGCATTTGTTGAGTTCACGTTTCTAATCATCACTATCTTTGGATTATGTTCTACATTGGCTTCCATTAGAGTTTGGATTGCCATCTTCATCAATATGGTCTAGAACACATGATTTGGTTATGGTACCTTTCAAAATAGACATTGGGACACTTGAGCAAAGTTCAAAGGCTTCATTCATTTTGAGTTTTCTTTTCTCATATTCCTTTCAGGAATGCAAAGATAACTTGTACACTTTTGCAGTTCTATTTCTTCCTAAAAGGAGGAATTTTGTTTGCCAAGCTTGGATCATCTTCAACATACATTACTATAAGAGATTCTATATTGAGAGGGGGGGGTTGTATGGTTTCTCTCCTCTCTTTTGGAAGGATTTTTCCTTACATGGAGTTTTGCACTTCCTATCTTTTAGAGAGCATATTTCTTTACCCTCATTTGGGGAGAGTTTTTTTCCCACAAGGTTTTCTCTTCTTAGGTTTTAATGTCAAGACCCACTCTTTTTTCTCACATAAGCTATGCTTAAGGGGTTTTGTTAATGTATAATCATGCTTAGGCGGTGCTTATGTAGTAGCTTGCTTATGTGAAAATTAGTTATAAAGGTACTAAGATATTTTTCTTATATATGTACCTCTAATTCGCTCACTCAATCTATCCAATATCAATCTTCTATTTTACCTACAACTTGCTTTCATTTGTTGTTTCCATTTTGATTGTATACATGTATATGTATGTATGTGTGCATATCCCATTATTTATCTACTCTATTATTTATCTATTGATCTATACATTATATATATACTATTTCTTCTCTTTCTTTCATCACATTATATATCCCTTAGTTATCATAAAATTTTACTAGTCCTTGTTCATTATATCTTTTTTTTTTATTATAAATTATGTGTTAAATATTTGGCTTTAACTTTTTTTTATTTTCACAAGATTTTCAACCCATCTTTCTATATTAATTTTCTTACCAATTAAATTTTATTTACATTTTCTATGTTTTTTAGTCTCTTTTTATTTATTTTTCTTTTAATTTATTTAGGTTTGGATCCTCTTTTTTGATCCTTTAGTGGTTAGCTCCCCTCTCTCCATATCTTTTTAACTCTCCAGGTCTACTACTAATTTTAGGAACAATCTTCTTCTAAAAGATCAATTAATTCCACATATATTTGCAATTATAGAATACTTATGTTTCTTCAAGTATAGCTAGTAGCAATCTTCTCCTTGAACTCTCTTGCATCCTAATGATGAATCACGGAGTGTGATTCGAAATGTTGATGGTAAAAATTTCCAACACAATCAAATCCAGAAAGTGCATACAAGATTCGAATGGATTGTGGAAATCTTATAGGTTTGAACAATCTTCTTTTAAAACATCTAAAATTTAAAAGACCCTTCAAATTCTCGAATTAACAAGGTATGTAAGTTGTTCTATATGCATTCTAAATACTACCAATGTTTGCCTACAATTTTATTTGAAAATTGATTTATTGTAAGTTTGGATAAATTATGAAAAAAGAAAAACTTCGACAAAGGATTTTCTTGTCATCATAAAACATATTCTTCAATAAAGTTTTATGTACTCCATCCATCCAACAAATTTAATGAGAAATGTGTTGATCCAATTCGTACCCCAAAACATTTATTTATTCCCATTATGGTTGCTCCCCACATCTTTAATTATTTAATAAAAAGTTGTTTTTTTAATGATGAACATTCCTTTATTCCCATTATGGTCATTGTTCTATATGCATTCTAAATAATGTCAATGTTTGCCTACAATTTTCTTTGAAAATTGATTTATTAAAGTTTAAATAAATATGAAAAAAGAAAAACTTCAACAAAGGATTTTCTCATCGTCATAAAACATATTCTTCAATAAAATTTTACGTACTCCATCCAACAAATTTAATGAGAAATGTTTTGATCCAATTCGTACCCCAAAACATTCCTTTATTCCCATTATGGTTGCTCCCCACATCTTGAATTATTTAATAATTTTTATATTTTTTTAGAAACACCATTGATGAACAAAAGTTGCAATTGAGAGAGTGGGAGATCTTATGTCTTCAATAAATTTTTGCACTCAAATTCAAGTTCTCTTTTATCACATGCCAATATAACATGTTCTTCAATAAAACTTTATGAATAGAAACTTCAATCGATAAAGTGGGAGATGTTATGTCTTCAATAAAGCTTTGCTCTCCATGTGCACCAAATTCAAATTCAAATTCTTCTCTTTTTTTCACATGACAATAAACGTGTTCTTCTCATGTACATCCATCACATTCAATGAGATCATCTATTTTGATCTAATAATTTCTACCCCACGACACTCCGCTATTCCCATTAAGGTCACATGACAATAAACACACTCTTCTCATGTACTCCATCTATCACATTCAATGAGATTCATTTATTTTGATATAATAATTCCTGCCCCACGACACTCCTCTATTCTCATTAAGGTCACTCCCTCACATCTTTAATTGATTCTATCTAGATGAACAAAGAGTTTTTTTTCTAGAAAACTATTGGTGTAATAGTTTCTACCCCACGACACTCCTCTATTCCCATTGATGAATATAAATTTCAATCGATAGTGTGGGAGATGTTATGTCTTCAATAAAGCTTTGCGCTCCATGTGCACCAGATTCAAATTAAAATTCTTCTCTTTTTTTCACATGACAATAAATGTGTTCTTCTCATGTACTCCATCCATCACATTCAATGAGATCATCTATTTTGATCTAATAATTTCTACCCCACGACACTCCTCTATTCCCATTAAGGTCACATGACAATAAACACACTCTTCTCATGTACTCCATCTATCACATTCAATCAGATTCATCTATTTTGATATAATAATTTATACCCCATGACACTCCCTCACATCTTTAATTGATTCTATCTAGATGAACAAAGAGTTTTTTTACTAGAAAACTGTTGTGTAATAATTTTTATCCCATGACATTCCTCTATTCCCATTGATGAATAGAAAATTTCAATCAATAGAGTGGGAGATGTTATGTCTTCAATAAAGCTTTGCGCTCCATGTGCACCAAATTCAAATTAAAATTCTCCTCTTTTTTTCACATGACAATAAACGTGTTCTTCTCATGTACTCCATCCATCACATTCAAAGAGATCATCTATTTTGATCTAATAATTTCTACCCCATGACACTCCTCTATTCCCATTAAGGTCACATGACAATAAACACATTCTTCTCGTGTACTCCATCTATCACATTCAATGAGATCCATCTATTTTGATATAATAATTTCTACCCCACGACACTCCTCTATTCTCATTAAGGTCACTCCCTCACATCTTTAATTGATTCTATCTAGATGAACAAAGAGTTTTTTTCTAGAAAACTATTGGAGTAATAATTTCTACCCCACGACACTCCTCTATTCCCATTGATGAATAGAAATTTCAATTGATAGAGTGGGAGATGTTATATCTTCAATAAAGCTTTGCGCTCCATGTGCACCAAATTCAAATTAAAATTCTTCTCTTTTTTTTGCATGACAATAAACGTGTTCTTTTCATGTACTCCATCCATCACATTCAATGAGATCATCTATTTTGATCTAATAATTTCTACCCCACGACACTCCTCTATTCCCATTAAGGTCACATGACAATAAACACATTCTTCTCATGTACTCCATCTATCACATTCAATGAGATTCATCTATTTTGATATAATAATGTCTACCCCACAACACTCCTCTATTCTGATTATGGTCACTCCCTTGAATCTTTAATTGATTCTATCGACATGAACAAAGAGTTTTTTTCTAGAAAACTATTGGAGTAATAATTTCTACCCCACGACACTCCTCTATTCCCATTGATGAATAGAGATTTCAATTGATAGAGTGGGAGATGTTATATCTTCAATAAAGCTTTGCGCTCCATGTGCACCAAATTCAAATTAAAATTCTTCTCTTTTTTTTGCATGACAATAAACGTGTTCTTTTCATGTACTCCATCCATCACATTCAATGAGATCATCTATTTTGATCTAATAATTTCTACCCCACGACACTCCTCTATTCCCATTAAGGTCACATGACAATAAACACATTCTTCTCATGTACTCCATCTATCACATTCAATGAGATTCATCTATTTTGATATAATAATGTCTACCCCACAACACTCCTCTATTCTGATTAAGGTCACTCCCTTGAATCTTTAATTGATTCTATCGACATGAACAAAGAGTTTTTTTCTAGAAAACTATTGGTGTAATAATTTCTACCCCACGACACTCATCTATTCCCATTGATGAACATAAATTTCAATTGATAGAGTGAGAGATGTTATGTCTTCAATAAAGCTTTGCGCTCCATGTGCACCAAATTCATAAAACTCTTCTCTTTTTTTCGCATAACAATAAACGTGTTCTTCTCATGTACTCCATCCATTACATTCAATGAGATCATCTATTTTGATCTAATAATTTCTACCCCACGACACTCCTCTATTCCCATTAAGGTCACATGACAATAAACAAATTCTTCTCATGTACTCCATCTATCACATTCAATGAGATTCATCTATTTTTATCTAATAATTTCTACCCCACGACACTCCTCTATTCTCATTAAGGTCACTCCCTCACATCTTTAATTGATTCTATCTAGATGAACAAAGAGCTTTTTTCTACAAAGTTGTTGGTGTAATAATTTCTACCCCACGACACTCCATATGCATTGAATTCAAATTAAATTCTTCTCTTTTATCACAAAGAGTTTTTTTCTAGAAAACTATTGGTGTAATAATTTCTACCCCACACACTCATCTATTCCCATTGATGAATAGAAATTTCAATTGATAGAGTGAGAGATGTTATGTCTTCAATAAAGCTTTGCGCTCCATGTGCACCAAATTCATAAAACTCTTCTCTTTTTTTTCGCATAACAATAAACGTGTTCTTCTCATGTACTCCATCCATCACATTCAATGAGATCATCTATTTTGATCTAATAATTTCTACCCCACGACACTCCTCTATTCCCATTAAGGTCACATGCCAATAAACACATTCTTCTCATGTACTCCATCTATCGCATTCAATGAGATTCATCTATTTTGATATAATAATTTCTACCCCACAACACTCCTCTATTCTCAGTAAGGTCACTCCCTCACATCTTTAATTGATTCTATCTAGATGAACAAAGAGCTTTTTTGTACAAAACTGTTGGTGTAATAATTTCTACCCCACGACACTCCTCTATTCTCATTAGTCACTCCCTCACATCTTTAATTGATTCTATCTAGATGAACAAAGTTTTTTTCTAGAAAACTATTGAGTGAGATGTCATTGTTAAAGCTTTGCACTCCATATGCATTGAATTCAAATTAAATTCTTCTCTTTTATCACATGCCAATAAAATGTGTTCTTCAATAAAGAATTATGTACTCCATACAACAAATTCTATGAGATATGTTTTGATATGATTCCTACCTTATACACTCTATTCCTATTTAAGGTCACTCCCGACATCTTTAATTGATTTTAGATGAATAAGAGAGTTATATTCTATTGATGCAATAAAAAGTGGGAGATGTTATGTGTGCACCAAATTCAAATTAAATTCTTCTCTTTTATCACATGCCAATGAAACATGTTCTTCAATAAAGATTTATGTATTCCATTCAACAAATTCTATGAGATATGTTTTGATATGATTCCTACCTTACACATGCCAATAAAACGTTTTCTTCAATAAAGATTTATGTATTCCTACCTTACACATGCCAATAAAACGTTTTCTTCAATAAAGATTTATGTATTCCATACAAGAAATTCTATGAGATATGTTTTGATATGATTCCTACCTTACACACTCCTCTATTCCTATTTATGGTCACTCCCGACATCTTTAATTTATTTTAGATGAATAAAGAGAGTTATATTCTATTGATGCAATAAAAATTTCAATTGTAAGAAAGTGGGAGATGTTATGTCTTCAATAAAACTTTGCACTCTATGCACACCAAATTCAAATTAAATTATTCTCTTTTATCATATACCAATAAAATGTGCTTTATTGAAGACATAAGACTTATACCCCACAACACTCCTCTATTCCCATCTTTTTATTGATCCTAGATGAATAAAGAGTCTTTCTATAGAAGAACCATTGATGAATCCAAGATCAAAATGGCGTAGACGTTTCTTTAGGTCATCACTCTAAGATGTGTTGAATTTCTTAGAACAAATTTATTCATTGTTGAAAGAGACAAGGATTCATTCCGGTCTTAGAAATCAACATTCACGGATCAGTAAATTCAGATTCACAATTATAAAGAGCCGTTTTGAGAGAGACATATTCAAACAAATCACATTCATGGCTCAGGAAATTCAGATTAAAAAATGCTAAGAACCGTTTAAGAAATAAACATGGATTCATTGTGGCATTAATTTCAAACAGAATACCTTTTCATCACTTTTCGGAAAGTTGGGTTTTGATACTTCTTTATAAATTTCATTAAGCATTTGAATTTGAAAATTCGTTCAGCATGAGACATACTTGTTAAAAATCACAGTTCGCATCTATTTACAAAATATTTATATAGAGAGACAGGAAAATTGTCAACAGCAGAGGTTGTTGGCTGAATGAACAAATAATAAGAAATTTGACTTGAACAAATCAGACTTTCAAAAGCACAAATCCTGCTCTTTTCTCTTCAAAAGAATATTCTATACCTTGCTGCTCATGGTCATTGTAAATCTGTTGTAGCTGCTGCTGCTGAGGTCGTAGTAGTACACCACTATGTGATGTTGTAGTAGAGCTGCTGAGGACAACAGTGCTTGATGACGGTAAAGGAGTTGCAGTCTGATATGGAGGAGTTTTTGCAGGTGTTATGGACATGGGGATTGCCATAGAGACAGGGGTCATGTTCTCTTCATCCGGCACAGTATTTGATTTGTAGGGAGTGAACATTGAAATAGTTTTCAAGGGACTAGCATTTGGCATCGTCTTGTTGAAGTCCTCTAAGGCATTTATATTGGATTGAACTGGGAAGGAGTTTGTATTGGATTGGGATGGAGTTGTAGGAACAGGAGAGAGGGGCCGGCGATTTGGTTGGATAAAGTTTGTTTCATTTTCTTGACCTTGAGAATAAAATGAATGTTTGTATGGATTCAGCCCAGCCACGTCCAAACCTCTTCTTCCTTTAAAAAAACAAAAAAACAAAGAAGTTATGCTAGTGTCTAGAAGAAAAAAACAGATCAATGGAAAACAAGGTAAGTTACAATATACTAATTACTCCAAACAAAAGAGAAAACAAGAAAATTGGGATCAATCTGAGGAAAGCAAATTGAGTAAACTTTCGTGCAGCTACTTAACTTATTTTGGTCTAGCAGGTACTGCTCAACTTTTTAAGAGCAATTTGTGGAGCTAGAAAAATTTCGAAATAAATTGGAGGCAACTAAAAAAGAGGGAAAAAAAATTGTGGAGCCGTGTGAAGCCCACCCCCATGTAATGTTTTTCAATATGCAGTCGCTGCTCATTTCCAACCTACCTTTTTTTCAAAAGCTTATTTTCAATTCCTAAAAAGTAACTGCTTCACTAAACTAAGAAAGGGTTCCCAACTTATCATTTTTCCATAATTAAAAATTTGCATGGGAACATAAGACAAGAGGTCACCCATAAAAAATTGACTAAAAAGCTATGTAATTGAATCCCGACAATACATTATATTTGATACACTACAAGAACACCACCTAAATGCTAATAAAATAGGTTATAGCTTATGTATTGGTGATTAAGCAAATAAAAAAACATACAGGTTATTCTGAAGTAGTTTGGTATATATGGTTTCAGAGACTGCAATTTAATTCTTGCAAAACAACTTGTACATACCTGCAGATAAGGTTTTCGATTCCTCCTCATGTTGGCTCTGCATACCGAATGCTCTACTCTCTCTTCTGGTCTCCTTTGCAAAATTTGGTGTTCCATGGCGAGAGAGAACCGCGTTATTGGCTTTTGGAGGCAGAACATCGAATGTAGCAGCTTGTAGCATGGCTCCCCCAAGAGAGAGGCGTCTGTTTCCATTTGCTGTTGTTGGACGAGCGCCTTGGGTCTTTCTGGCACTATGTGATTTTGCAGGACTAGGTTTTGACCCAAACAGTGCTTCTTGCTCTGTTATAAGCTGACCCTGCAGCCTCTTATGATCCTGCAATTACATTCCACACTTAACAACTACCTTATGAATTCTCAAGCTGCAAAAGGTTTGTCTATATGATGTTACTTACCCGTTGCCTTCTTCGTTCTTGTTCTTTCTGTTCTCTCATAAGGTTGTAGTCTTCTAACATTTGAAGTAAAGGAACCTGGTTTGGTTTACATAGTGATGGGATAAGAATCCTATTTCTGGTCTAATGTAGATGTCATATTCAACTGTCAAACTTGAAATTCGTTTGCAATAATGTTGATATAATCCAAGAAACTTACGCCATCAAAAAGGAATTCTTTGCCCCTTTCTTTCTCCCATGCTATGGTTTTTGCCACCAATCCTTCCACCATCCCTGCATTGGCAAGTAAACAGAAGTAAATTACCATCTATTATGACTCTGACTATGCTGAATGAACCAAGAAACCAAGAAACATATGGTAGAGAATTCTAAAGTAGTTTTTTACCAGGTAGTTTGCTAACAGCTGCACGAGCACGCTCTGCACGCTTCAATGTAAGGTGTGCTCCCCTGCTTGCACTGTATCGATTTTCATCCTGTTGCAATCATGCATAGCATCATATAAAAAAGCACAGGAATATTGTACATATAGAATCCTCTATTTGTTATTTCGTATACCTTGTTATAATCCTCTAGCCAGACCTCCTCTTCACATGCAGCTATCCATTTTTCAACTTTCTCAAGGATTTCCTTCCTGCTAAATGCCTCTTCTTTTGTCATTGCAATCTGTTCTTCAACAGTTTCAAGAAGCTCAGATGGATCAACCAGTCCTGAAAACATTAAGATGAAAAAAAACCATATCAGTTGACTGAATGAAAATAAATATCCTTAGTTATATTCTAACATAAGAAGCGAAAAATTTACCAGAATCCATGGAGGCAATTGCTTCATCCATAGCAATATTACTTTCTGAAAAAAGGTGAGTCCTCCTACAAATTTCTTCCAACTCTGTTCTCTTCTTTAGAACAAGTTCCTTCATCTTGCTTCCCTTCAACTCCTCCAGCCTTGCAACCTCCGCTTCAACCTGCAGATATATAATCAAATACAAAAAGAATGGTGAGTTTATAAGCGCAAGCATGACATCAATATCTGCAAACAACACATTGTTTATAGGTCAACCTGCATACATTTTCAATGAATTCCTCTGACAAGGAATTGGGAGAGCAGATTTCATCCTCTGAAGCTGCAATATTACAGGTAACACTCTGGAAAATCTGTTGCTCTTCAACAGGCGTGTCCATTAAATTCCAGAGTTCAAGCATAGTAGTAGCCAAATCTTGAAGCTGTAAACATTCGCAGTAGAAGAGTTTTAGCACTGATACAGATCACATAACACACTCGGACAAAGAAATACAACAAAATGAAATAACTTGTACAATTACAACATATGCCCTATGGAACTTGCCTTTTGCATTCTATTTCTTTTTTCTTCTCGCAATCTATGAATTGTCATGGCTAGTCTTTCAATAGTATCATCACTAATGCTCTTTTCCTGTTCTGACTCATCCAAGCTTGGATGCACTTCTTTCAAAGTGTATGAGAAATCTAAGCCAAGGACCGAGCATAATCCATGGAGCGTATTACAATACTCAATGACTTTGAACAAGCGATTATTCTGGAGGAAAAACAACAGAGACAACAACTACAGGCGTCAGGACACATTAAATGAAATGGTGGTATTTCAAAACAAGTTACAATCAAGAGAAAGTTTATGGGAAATTAAGACAAAGAACAGGTACATGATGGAAAGACAATCTACATTTTAAGAGATGGCTACGTATACATTACATTTAAGAGATGGTAATTTGACCTATTTTACGTTACTGGCCATCAAAATTCATCAAATGTTAGCAAAATAGAATCAAGTTTTCCAAAATAATCCATGATTTGAAACACTCGGTTCAATAAACTAGACTTTGTTAAACCCTTCTCGCCAATAAAAAATAGACATCAATAATGACTCTTCGTAATATGTTTGCAAGCCAGAAACAGATTTTCACAACCCCAGCATGAATGAGGATATCTGGGTTCACATCTTAGTATTTTAAAATGCATTCTAGAGAATAAATATTTTACAGGGATTTTCACATATACAAGACTTCAGACTTCAAACATTCAGTAAGGTGGGAGAGTAAAAACGGATATAAGATTCAAGCAATTTAAGTGTCACTGAAAGTAGGAAACTGTGCATTAATACAAGAAAAACTGAATGTACAGGTCAGAATTGCAGTGATTAGAAATGATCTCACGAGTAATAATATCACCCCATACCTGTGAACAATAACTGTGTAACCCTGATTTTGTCATTGGCTTGAAGAAACCCTTAAAACCCCCAACATAACATAGCAAAGCCTAGAGGTTTGATACCTTAGCAAAGTATGAAATGGATCAGTCACAAAATCCTTACCTTCTCCTCTTGAAGTGCTTGGAGATGCCTCTGATATTCTTCAAGCTTTCTTAAAGATAAATCACTATCGTCTACACTAACAGCACACAGATTAATCTGAACACATCCAGTAATTTCATTGGAAATCTTTTGAATTTGTGTCTTAACATCTACAATTTGCTTAATCCGGTCTTCTTTTCTCCGTCGCATTTCTTCCAAATGTGGCGTGATAGCTTCGAGTTGTTCCTTCAAGCTGCCTGGCTTTCTTTCTCCCTACATATTCGAAGTGTGTGCAGGTTCCACTTTTAAATTTGGCACAAAAGGTAATGATACAATGACTTGTAAATTCCATTAAGCCAAAGTGGTCAGAAGAATCTCTCATAGTGTGTTAGAAGATTGTTTATCTATAATAACTAAGTAAGAAACATTTTACTGAATCTTACAGCGAATTATTACTGAACCTGCTTGAGCAGAGGGCGATCTCCAAGTGCTGAAATTATGGAAGCAAGCTCTGATTCACAGTCTGCAATTGTCTGATGGAGTTGAGCCCTTGATCGGTTTGCTTGATCCACTTTGCGTGTGTATACCTCCAAACACTCTTGTTCAAGCTGAAGCAACATTTTATCTCTTTCATCATCCGGTTCCCCTATTTCGTCCCATATCAACTGAAATCAACAAGCTGCTAGTTAATATCACAACCAAATCTCGTTCGGGCTATTAAAACATTATATTTCAGGAGTATAATTCATGAGTTGCAGCATAGACTTCTTTATATTACCATCACCACAGATATCATTGATACCCATAAAAAATAAATCCAGGTAATCTATAAATTTTTAATCATAAATATCCTTAAGCTGAAGAGTTTTACTCAAAAGAAATTCAGCAGGCCAAAAGAGGCAAATTCCAACTGTCGGGATAATTGGCTGGCTCACAAATAGCACTTCAAGAATCAATTCCCCAGTGGGAAATCCAGCATGAATTCAACTAATATGCGTACACAATTTATGCATTCCATAGCTCTAAAATCTTTATTCACCAAAAATTTCAATCTCCAGTCACCGAAGTTCAGAATTTCAGTTCTAAGTCAAAGAAATTCAACAAAAGGCCGATCAGAGCAACGTCCAACTGATTAGAAGGCTATCTCATAGAAAGCCAACCAAGATTAGATTCTCCAGTAGCACCAGTTAAGTAAGCTGAGGCCGGGTTGTTTATTCTGCTAAAGATAACTGTGGGTTGTTAACAACCTATTGAGAAACAAGGAAACTCGAATAAACCAATTTTACCTGCAGCTCGTATAGAAGAGAACCACAAGTCGTTTCCAATTGGTACAGCTGATCCCCTTGCATGCTAGGCATTTTGAACACGCTATTGTGTGACATAAAAATATTCAGTATCTGCCAACAGCAGCAGCTTTATAAGATCAGAATTTATGTAAAATGGATTTTAAACAATTGTAAAATATGAAACCCTAATTATTTAATTTCCATGATAAATTAGCTGATTGTCAAGCCCAGACTTCCGGGCATGGAAAAAATTAAAATTGAATATTTAGTGTTTAGTAAGATTAATTTGCCGCCAAATACTGTTTAAATAGAGTAATTTGCCCACCAAGGTCTATAAGGTACATTTTCAACGTCAAGAATTTAAAATCTTCTTTCCACCACGGGTCATTTCCTTATGATGAGAAGGAGAAGAACCTTTTGTTGAAGACGGGCATTGGCATCCCATTAAACAAATAAAGAAGACGGGCTATTTAAAGTCGTTCTGCCGGATTCTCAAATGCCGTTAGCAGACGGACTTCAAGATGCCGTTAAAAAGCTTAAACCGGCACGCTAGGCCAGTTTCCCGCAATTTAAATCTTGACGGAAGGCTAGGTAAGCCGTCAAATGACAGAGATTTTGCTTCGGCAAGAAAACAAATGAGAGAAAGCCCGCAGTAAAACAGAAGTCCCAAGAAGCAACTGAAACAAACAAATCTACAGGAAGACTTCATGTTGTCCACCACAAACATTCATAGAGCAAAAGCGAAGGAAGGGACAAAAGGCACATTATCAGCCACCAGCACTCACATTTGTCACCACAAAAGTCACAGCATAACAAAATAGGGCCAAAGACAGAACATCAAAATAGACTTAAGATTTCCGGCATAACAGAACAAAATAAGCAGCCAAAACTAATAATGCACAAACGAGCTTCGTGTTTTACTCCACCAATCTGAGAAAACAAGCATCCAGGTAAGAAATTTAAGGGAAAAAGCCAAATCCTGTCAAATTTAGGGTTTAAAAGGAAATCTCTCATTTAACCCTGTTTTCCAATATAATGAAGTCAAATTCTCTCCTACATTTTAGCAAATATATTTCTCAAACAGATTTCTTACCTAAAAGCACGATTTACAGCTCCGAAGTCATTTTCTTATGCAAAAAGTTTTAGGCAACAAAATGCGAACACTTTTTCTCACTTTGAGCGCGATTTTCAGCCCTCGGAAGTCATCTCTTTCCCAAAATTCAACATTAAAAAAACAATTGCAAACAATTTTCTCACCTGTAAATACGATTTTCCAGTTCTTTGAACTCAGATTTTCTCGAAAATCTCAGTAGTTCACCGATCGAAACCAAAACATCCGCTCTGGCCTTTCTGCTTCAGAAAATCGACCAGACTAAAATCTTTGAACAAAATCAAAGCCTTCAAACTTCAGAAAACCAACAAGACCAAAGTCTTTGGACAAAATGAAAGCCTTCAAGTCCTTCCTTCGCAAGGAAAAAATCAAAATCAAAATATTAACACAAAGCAAAAGATTCCTCGAATTCTAGATTGAAGGCAAAAATGAAACTCTGTATCACGGAAAATTATAATAAGAAGAAACTTGGCCGTCAATTAACACAGAGAGAGCCGTTAAAACATTATACATAATTTCCCGTATCGTACGGTGTTTATCCATTTTGTACCGTTTGTTCAGAATACATACGTTTTGTGCCGTTTGAAAGAAGAAAACCGCTTGTTTTGGAAAGCAGGGAGTGGTTTTGCGCATGACGCGGCCAATTTGACCGTTTGAAATTAATATATAATATTTGAAAGATCTCAACGTTTGAATGATGTCTGGTCCCACTTCAACAAGGAATCCTAAATCCCGCTTAAATATTTATTATCT
Organism: Cryptomeria japonica; assembly: GCF_030272615.1. Taxonomy (NCBI): domain Eukaryota; kingdom Viridiplantae; phylum Streptophyta; class Pinopsida; order Cupressales; family Cupressaceae; genus Cryptomeria; species Cryptomeria japonica. The sequence continues at coordinate 277,767,224 of NC_081409.1, forward strand.
GATTGTTTTTTATTTATTTACGTAAGTAATTTGGCAGTTTAGCATTTATTTTGTCTCATAGTGGGGATTAACGTTTTGGATTAAGCTAAAAGGCGCCGACGAATTGAGGCCTAAATTTGACGGTTCACTCTGCCCGTCAATCCAATATTTTGTACTCATAGTTGTATTTAAAATGGGAAAATGTATCATAGATTAAATATATCTTACATCGATCTTATATAATTTTAATGATTTGTTTTAAAGTCATAAAGTCTTGTAAAAATTTTAATTATATTTTACAACAAATTTTTTTAAGTACAATCATAGAGTTATCAAATTTAGGCTTAAAGGAAACTACAACTTTCTTTTAATATTATAATTTCGTGTTAGAACTCATTAAATACAATTATTTTCTCATTTTCCTTTTATGCATTCGTCAATTAGCATAATGTGTTTAACAAATAGTAAAATAGTTTAAAGTTAAAAATTTAAATAAGTGTGTATATATGGCATATCTCATTAATAAGAGTGATAGGGGGCTTCGGCCCTAGCTCGCCCGGTCGTGGATCGCAACTTAAGGCGTGGGTATGCTCCCCATGGTCTTGAGTTCGAGTCTCCAGTTGTGTTAACTCTATGTGTGTTGCTACCTTGTGAGCGGGTCGTACACACTGGGGGATTAGTCTCGCTTCGGCGAGGACACCTCCAAATTCCACGATAGTGAATATAAAAAAAGAGTGATAGGGTTAATTCTTCAAATATAAGAAAAGAAGTCGAATGAAAAGCTTTTATATTGAGAAATATTAAAATTAAATTTTAAGGAGTCTCAAAGGGTAAACTAAAAATATCAAGAGTTGGTTGTATAAAAAAAATGAATGTCATGTCCCCTCCATTCAGGTGCCCTAACTTATGTAATAAGTAATAGTGCTTTTGAACATGATTTATTATTAATAATATTAATTATATATTATTAAAAAATAAAAATAAATAAATAGGTTTTTGTTAGGTTGATCCCTTTTTCTTTTTACTCTTAGCTGATGTGTTTTGTAAAATCCAACAAACATGTATAAATGTGATTCTCGTTATCTAGGCGAATTCATCTGGAACAAGTTGATAAGAAATTTGGGAGAAATTATAAGCATGAGATCTAGGATGAAAAATTTAGTTTCTTTTTAAGGTTAGGACACCAAACCCTAACCTTTCTTGTTAATTATCTAATTCAATGCAATTTGTATATGATATCCAATACAACTCTTAATTGGCATTTTTTCACAAGTATCCAACAAGAGGGAAGTTCTATGTTATGTTTAATCAAGCTGCTAACCATCATTCATGACCTTACCAATAGAAAACACTAGGAGATTGTTGTGGAGCTAGATAGTATAACAAGTTGCTAGGATATATTGTTCAAACCCCAATGTGGTGGCTAACAACAACAAACACATTCATTCAACAAGTGTTAGTGTAGGTTTTTTATATTTATTTTTCCTACACATTATTAAGCATACTTAGGTTATATTAGGATGGTTTATGTGAGGACACATGGCATAATCCTACAATCACATGTGTCATTCACACCCACATTTGGAAAGTTGAATGTCACACCCTCTTTTGGACTCATTTGCCACCTCCCCATAGCCTTTTGTTTGTCCCTACCTGAGTTGGTTTGCCACATTTTTGACATTTTCCAAGTAGGCACAACTCCCACCTAATTTGGTTATTTTGGAGTTATTATTCCTCTTGGAATTATAATCAACACTCACCTCTCCCTTATGAGCTAATCCAGTTTAGCACATATTAGCTCAGTCAGTACAAGGGAGTGTTGATCCTTATTGTATCATTTGAAGTGTGATAATATCATTATTCTGGTTATTGCACCATAATCGAACATTTCATCCTCTCTATTGCTCTCATGTGGAAGGTTGATCTTGATTTTGTAGGTGATCCTAGGAGACTGAGTCCATCAGTGACTCTAACAACAAGAAGGATTATCTTTGAGGCCTTCTACGCTTTGCAACAACAAATACCAAGTATTTTTTAGATCTAAATGCTACTACTAGAATCACCTTAAACTATAACCCAAGTTACACTTCTAATCCAAACCCTACCAAGGGTACAAATAGAGAAGAAGGTGCATTTTCTTGTGAGTAGGTTGCAACATAATTTACCTCCAAGATGAAGGTGTAGGGATAGCTAACCAAGGGTTCCTTATAACGAGGTGTTGGGAGTGCAAGGGATTGTCGATCGAGGATAGAAACTTCATCACCTACCTTGTTTTCATCAGGATTAGTCATGCCCTACTCTTTGCATTATATATCTAGCATTGAAAATTGTAAGCTTTCTAGTACTCTTTTACTTTGGATGTTGTTTATGCATCAGTTACTATAATTTGTTTGCCCAAAGCTTCCAAAAAAATTATAGTGTATTGTTGTTCATTGGATTAACTTTGTTTGTGTAGACACTGAAAAATATTCCTCTTTAAGGTCATTAATTCAACTATCATTAATCATTAATTAAATTCATTTATCATCTATTAATAAAATCTATTTATCATTAATTAATTAATCTATTATTAATAATTATTTTATTAATTTCTATTTTATTTAGTTAAATATTTATATTTAATTAAACATGATTTAATTTTCATGGTCACTCACTAATTAACTCTTTCTCAATTTATCATCTTTGTCTTCCACTCATCACTTATCAAGCTTTCTCTTTCATCACTTAACTTTGTTTCACTTTAGAAACTTCTTCCACTTCCTTCACTCAAATGGGTCTAAAAAGGAACTTTGTGGGCACAAATAAAGATTAATTAAATAAATAATATTCTCCCTTTCTCTCAAAATGTAAATTCTCCCCTCATGTAGTTGAGTTTACTCCTTTGTTTCTTCAATTAACTCAAGTCCTCCTCTTCATCCCCTAAGTCTATAAATTTGGTCAAATGTTATCTTCATAATTTCATCCATCCTTCATACAAAAAGAAAATTTATTCTATCAAATCCATTACTCGTCATTTTATCATTGTTACGCTACAAAGATTGCATCCACATACCTTCAAGGTGAAGCAACATCAAATCATATCAATCAACCCTAGCGAAATTGGTGAATAATTTAATCAAATTTAGGGATTATTTAAGTGGTATCATAGGCTCTCCTTTTGATATCTTGTGGGTGTGTGATGCAAATTTATGTAGAAGTGTGATTGTGAAATCAAGTACTAGTGAAGGAAAAGGAAAAAAGAAGAAGCCATGGGTGAGCGAAATGACAAAGTCAACCTCTAGGAGGTCATTAGAAATGAAAATAGCTCAAGCTAGACAAAGAATTATACTCCTCCATAATGAGTCTATGGAAGAGATGGTGAGGACTGAGGACTTTGAGGGGAATGAACAACCAATAAAATTTTGGGAGGTCTAATTCCAATGGTGCCAAAGAAAGTCAATCTACCAATAATGGATATTTAGTCAATCCTCTAGTCAAGAATTTCAAAGTTAGATTCTTGCAAAAAGGAGAAGACCCACTTGAAGATGAGAAAGTACCACCTAATTTCAATGGTGAAATGACAAGATATCATGGTATCTTGTTGATTATTTTCCTCCTAATTTCATACATTCATAGAGTATTATGACATGAAGATGAGAAATGGACATAGGAGGAAAAGGTATGAAGAGCAGTCCCATCAAGACATATAAAGCCATTTGGGAAAGGTTACAATACCTCTTTAGAGCACATGATTGCAAAAATTGGATACATACTTCTTTCTGAACCTCATGTTTGAAGAATAATTCATCAAGTTTTCTATCTTGCACCTCAGAGGTGTAGCCTATGAGTGGTGGTACCATGGCATATGGTGGCACATGGACATGACAAAATTGCTACCTTAGAAGAGTTCATCTAAAGATTGATAGAAATTTGTTTGATATGAAGTATCCAAAGATTCACTTTATAAAGCTAGCATAGTTAAGGAAGGAGGGCACACCAAAGCATTATGTGGTAGGATTTTAGAGGCTATCAATGATGGTTCCAGATGTGATGAAGATGAAGCTCATATTTATTTTTGTAGTGGCCCTGTTCAAACCACTCAAGGGTTTGGTAAGGGCATTTGATTTGAATTTATTGCAAGAGGCCATTAAGATATCCCTAAATTTGGAGGATTCAACAACCAAAGTAAATTCTACTCTAGAATGCACCACCAATTCAACACAAGAAGCTTCCTAAAAAGAGCTTCCATCGACTGAAGACATTGACCCAAAAAACAAACAAGGTTGAGGAGTCCAAGAATGAACTTTGAAGGGAAAAATTATGCTTCACTTGTAGAGATCCATGATAGCTAGGTCACAAGTGTTTGAGAAAGGGACAAATATATTACATATAAATGGTTTATGATGAGGATTCAAAGGTAGATGAGCCTGAGACTGAGTTTTTTGTGGATGAGATTGAGTATGAAGACCAAAGAAGAGAGCATCCAAGTGACACACTTGCAACACTCTTAGGGGCACCTAAATATCACTATTTTCATGTTATAGGAGTCTTACAAGGACAAAGGGTGATAATTTTGATTAGTAGAGGGGCCACCCACAGCTTCATTGATGAAGGATTGGTGGCTAAAATGTATTTGAGGATAGACAATTTTGAATACTTTAATGTTACAGTGGTAGGTGAATATACCATTCCATGCAACTAAAGGATTAAGTAATTTTAGTTGACTCTAGGAGGACAAAATTTGTGAGATTACTTTTATGTGATTGCCATTGGTGAGATAGAGTTAGTATTGGGAATGCAGTGGTTGCACTCACTTGGTGAATACACATAAAATTGTTAGGCACTAGAGGTGAGATACAAGGAAGAGATTGAGAAGGAAATTAAGGATTTGTTGGATGTGGGGAACATATAACCTATTTGTAGCCCATTTGCTTCATTCGTGTGTTGGTTAAGAAAAAATATGAGACTATGAGGATGTGTATTGATTATAGAACCTTCAACAAAAAGACTATCAAGAATCGCTATCTCATACCTAAGATTAATGAGTTGATAGATGAGCTTTATGGTGCAATTTACTCCAAGATTGATTTATAGTCAAGGTATCATTAGTAAAGCGTTAGAGATAAGGATGTGTACAAAATAGAATTTAGATGGAACTATGGGCATTATGAGTTCTTGGTCATGGCATTTGGGTTGATCAATGCACATGTCACCTTTTAGTCATGCATGAAACACATTTTTATTTTATAATTTAGGAAATTTGTGCTAGTTTACTTTGATGACATCTTGATTTTTAGTAAAACATGGGAGGATCACTTGAGGCACATAGATGAGGTGCTCAATGTACTTGAGTAGCATTTATTGTATTCCAAGGCATTTAAATGCGAGTTTAACTTGACAAAAACATTATTTTTGAGATTTAAGATCAATGCCTGAGGGGGTTAGCATGGATGAGAAAAAGATCAAGGTGATATGAGATTGACCTAGACCAAGAACTTTGTCACATTTGAGGGGATTTGTGTGACTTTGTAGTTATTATAGGATATTTGTAAAGGGATTCTCACAACTTGGAGGTCCATTGATAAATTTAATGAAGAAGGAGGCTTTCTCTTGGAGCACTTCTGTGTAGAGCTCAAGGAGGTAATGAGTTTATGTCTTGTTTTTCCTATTCCAAAATTTTCACTTACTTTCATTTTACAATGTAATTTATTTCTTGAGAAAGCATTGGAGTAGTGTTGATGCATAATATACACCCCACAACATTTGAAAGTAAGAAGCTCAAGGAGACAGAGAGGAGCTTCTCTATTTATGACAAGAAGATGTTATAATATTGCTTCATATTGGAGATTATTGTTATAATCTTGTTGATTGTATCTATTTGATTGATTACCAACTATTAAAGATAGAATACAACAAATAAAATGATGGGTAAAATTATTTAAAAAAAAGGAGTAAGTCACATAGGATAACAAGCAAAACAATTATGATGAAGGATTCATATTCCCATTAAGATGTTAAGATCTCACTCTTGCCAAATCAAGATTTTCATCAAGGAATATGATATGGTTGAAGGCATAGGGAAGGAGTATTGATGATGACAAATGACTCTCCTCAATATATTTTTTAACCCTTTCATGATCAATACAAATTTTCATACAATGGGTATACATATGTGTTTGATAAGCAAACAAAAACAAATGGCTTTCATATGGAAAATCTCAATAAAAAATTTGAAGTGCATTTTTAAAACCGATAGCAATATTCTCCATCATACAATATAATGGACTCTAGGGGATGAGTTCAAATACACCAAGCATAAGTCCATGGCTAATACAAGTATCTCATCCATGTTTATTTGAGTAATGTTTGACCTAGAGGAACATAAAGATAACATAAGGAGAACTATGAAATCATTGATACAAAGCAATTTCCTAGGTGATTTAGAGGATACTATCATTGAAGCAATGCATGAAGTAGTTCTCCCATAGCTTGGAAATGTAAAGTCACCAAGTAATGAAGTAGTCTTTGCCCAATGGAGATCCTTTGTGATAATGGGAAGGCCAAAGAACAAGCATAAGAGGAGGAACAATGTAGAGAAAGACATATAGGTTTTTAGACAAACCATGAGAATGAAGTTGATGGAAATAAATTTTGAATAAAAAATAGAATGTTGTGATTATTTATTAATTAAAGACATTAAATTTCTACAATCCATCATGATTAATGCTTAATATTTCTAGTTTTGATTATGTTAGCTTTGTTTTGCATCAATATTTTGCATGATGCTTTGTGATCCACCATCAAGATGATACAGAGTTGAAGGAGAAAACAGATTATTGTAGACTAAAACTACTTAAGAAGATCCCACACCCTCCTTCTCTTTTTAACTAGTCTTGGTCTGCAATAATCTATTTTCTCCTTTAGCTCTTTATCATAAAATTGGAAGGATATGATTATTCATTAATTAAAGACATTAGATATCCACAATCCATCATAATTAGTGCTTGGTATTTCTAGATTTGAGTGTATTAGCTTTGTTTTGCATCAATGTTTCAAATCACACTTTGTGATCCATCATTAGGATGATAGAGAGATGAAGGAGAAAATAGATTATTGTAGTCCAAGACTAGTTGAAAAGACCCTTCTCCTTTAACTCTCTATCATCTTAATTAGGATATGATCATGAAGCGTGATTCAATTAGATTGATGCAAAACAAACACAGTCAAACCCAAAAATATCAAACACTAATTAGGATATGATTTATAAAATAGATAGATGAAAATAGAATTACAACAAATAATATGCAAAAGTTTTTAAAATGATTTGTCTCAAAAAACATATGGACTTTTGAATTTCAACAATGTAAAGTTTGATGAAAACTACTCACAATGTAAAGTTTGATGATAAATTTAACTAATAAAAAAATTCAAAAAATCTTTTGATATTTTTAAACAACCTTACAACTTTATAATAGATAATTTATAGATCTTAGAATTTTTTATACTTATTGTTACTTAAATTTGAAAACTTAAAATCTTAGAGAAAAATGATTTATTTTTTCAAAAGTCGTAACAAAGTTTAGACAAAGATTTGAATTATAGATAGTATAGATTACAAAATATGCATGAAGTTTTTATTGAATTGTTTATGGAGTTATTTCTTAGAAAATTTAAAAGCATTATCTTGGGATTAGATTTATTGTTGGTTTAAAAAAAATAAAAAAATTTCAAGGTATAATTTTCAATGATGTAACAAAAATTTGGAGGGAATGTCTAATATTGCACTCCGTGGCGACAACCCTTCTTTTTATAAGAAAGTTCTAAAAATTTATGCAACGTGTTAATAAATTTCTATGAGACCACTTGTTAATGGGATTAGTACATACATATATTAGATTTACAATTTTAGAGGGGTGAAAAAAAGGGATTTTTTTTTTCCAGTTTTAATTATACATGGAAAAGGTGGGCTAGGACAATACTCCACATGGCTAACTCTTTTTCAAGATTTTCATTCTATTTACCTTTAATTTTCAAGACAAAATTGTTTCCAAATTTATCTTCCAAACATAAACAAATGATATTGTAAGGGAAAAGTCTTTTTTCCCCATTTAAGTGTGATTTAAATTAATATAAGTCTAAATTAATTTATATTTTATAAATAAAAATTGAATGTTAATGTATTATTAAATTAAATGTTAAAGTATGGAAGGTAAATATGATGGATAAAGGTATTTAGTTCTATGATTAAGAAATAATATTGTTTAATGAAGATTGTGAATTTAATTGTTGATGACGTGAATTTAATTGTTGATGGTATGGTAAAAGTTGCTTTAGGTTAGTGAAGTGTCATGGATTTTTTACTGAACTCTTACTTTATCTTGAATTGAGAATATGAGTTTGGATCCGTTTTGTAATTACATATTGTAGACACTTAAATTTGATTAATTTAATTTAGCTATCCTAAATGCTCTTAAATTAAGTAATTACATATTATTTAATTAATTAGCATTCTCTCCTAGCTAATTACTTTTGTTAATTATACTATAGTCCTTTAATTAATTAATTGACAATCATAAATCAATCAATTAATTAAATTTGATCCCTTCTTCTATTAAATAAATCAAATGCATAGTTTGACTCTTTAATTCATTTTGTCCTTTTCTCTTAATATCCCTTATGGAACTAATTAATTAAATTAATTATATTTCCTCACATGTCTCCTAGCTTTAACCCTCATCTAACTCTTCCTCTAACTTAACCCATTAACTAACCTTGAGCTTTATTCAACCTTATTCCTTCCAACCTCTTTCCCACCCCATATGTGTGTATTCCTAAATATCAAGTAAATTTGGAAATATCCTAATATTTGGAAATGAATCATTTTATTTCCTTGGGTTTTAGTCAACCTTATTCCTTCCAACCTCTTTTCCACCACATATGTGTGTACATTCCCAAATATCTCAAATTTCCTAATATTTGGGGAATTTTCCTAATTATCTTGATATTTGGAATGAAATCTCCTTATTTGGGTGCCTCTCTCCCAAATAGGCATGTGTCCTCAAGGACACTTGTCATTCTTTTCCACGACACTTGCCTTTCTCAAGGACAATTGTCATTTCCATCTATGACATTTTCCCTTCTCAAGGACAAGTGTCTCATTTTCATGACTCTTCTTCTCCCAACTTGGCCTATTTAATCCCCTCAAATTCCTTCACAATCCATACACTTTCATTTCTCATATTGTTATAATGCCCTTTTGAGTCCTAATCTTACATCCATTTTTGCATTCACTTTCATGTTTTCATACCATCGTAATGCCAAATTAATTACTCGCATCCATACACTTTGCATTCAATTTGGCTTAGTTTATTGCATATCCAACCATCATGGAGCATATTCAAGCACTCTTGGAAGCATAGATCGAGCACACATCCAATCAAAGGACCATTAAATTGAAGGGTTATTGGTTTGCATTTTAATTGATTTTTTTTATTTAATCTAATTTCTCTTCTTAAGCGTCTTTATCTTGAGTGTTTCATTAATTTGTGTTTAGCTTAGATTGTTAACTTAGTATTTCAATCATTTTATTTGCACACATTTTCACTCACACACATATTACTCTTTTATGCAAGAATTTAACTGTTACCTATTTTCGCTAACAAGCTCTATTGTGCAGAGCTTTTGTGTTTTATAAACAAAAGGTGCATTTTTATGATAACTCAATGATGAACAAATAGTACCAAACTGGTACTGAGAGGGGGGGGGGGGGTGGTGAATCAGTACAGACAAAAATACAGAGCTAAACTGGTTTGACAGCAAATACTCCAAATGACTGGCAAACAGTGACACTGGTTGAAACATAGTGCAACCGGTAAGACCCAGAACAACTAAAACAATCATAAATCGGTTACTCACTTAGCTTTCCTCTTAGCTCAATACTATAGTACCATTACACCCTCATGTATGAACAGGTAAACTATCATCAGATCTTCATAATAGTTAGTTCAATATGTTTTATAGACAGGCATAAAACACAGAACCATCATATGCTTAACAGGCAGTAACAAAGCATCACAAGATAAAAGCATCACACATGACACACATATTTTCACGTGGAAACCCAACTGGGAAAAACCACGATGGGGATGAATACCCACAAGCTGCTTTTTGAACTCTTTAGAAGTCCGCTCTGTTAGGAGCCTTGTCCAGTTAAAGACATTACAATAGGTTATGCTAGGAACCGATCTTGTTAGGGATCACCTGGTTAAGGGATGGCTACAATACCTGGTTAAGGGTTGAACCCGGTTAGGGTTACCTTGTTAGAGGATTTCAAGAACTCAATAGCTAAAGGATCTCCAGAGCTCTATAGCTTCCCAGAACTCAATAACTTCGAGTTACCCTGTTAAAGGATTTGTATCAAGTCAGTTAAGGCTACCCTGTTAAGGGATTTGTATCAAGCCGGTTAAGGCTACCCTGTTAAAGGATTTCACAACTATTGAAGTGGTTAAAGATCAACAAGAATTACAATGATCTGGTAACAACACTCAATGCTAATGCAGATCCGTTTTGGCTCCTCTTCACCTTCTGCACATTCACTTTGTAGGTATCTCTTCTCTCCTTTGGTCTGGCAAGAATCACGTATCACTTCCCTTAGATACACACATACAACTTTTGCCAACAACTTTTGAAAGAAACACAACATCGACCTTATAGAAAACAAACAGGTCAGTAGCAAAAACCCTAAACCCTAAACCTGTTAGGTTAAGCAATTCAAGCGGTTCAATCCTGATCATTGAATCATACTGCATTAAATGCAACAATCTTGAATCGATCTCAAGACATTCTCCATCGTCCATTATCCACCGATTTCATGGCAGCTGATAACCCATCACGCGTTAGCACTGTTTAACAAACTTCGCACATTCCTAAGGTGGATAGGGATAGTCTTCTTCATGCAAGATCCTTCACGTGCACAAGGCTTACGTGGCAACACGATCTTTTCTCCATTATACTGCTAACTCATCACACAAAGATCACCGATTGAGTCACACAGGCTTGAGGTACTCCAACTGGAAATCCTAAAGTGGAAACTACCTACCAACCGGTAGTCATACAATGCTTCCATGTGCCGGTTCCCATAATTACATGCCGGTTCACCTTGAACAAATATACCGCTTCACTTTGGCATATATATTGGTTCACACATATGTCGGTTCTCTCTTCTCACATATCACATATGCTGGTTCACTTCATATCACATATTGACATTAATGACAACATACAATATCATTATGTCCTCATACCGGTTCACATAATGCCAACAATCTCCCCCTTTGGCATTGATGGCAATATACAAAGATATCTCTCCGCTTCACATCTTCTCCCTCATTTTCTGCAGATATCTTCTCCACTTCACTTCTTCTCCCCCTTTGACAACAATGTCAAAGTGGAGGCACAAGCATCCCTGTTCCATTATGCTGCTCCCCTTGAGGAGTAGCATCCTTCAACACATCAATCAACAAAAATTTGACTATGCAATATCTAACTGATGTGGAACAAATACTTTTAGTTCACCTCCTGAAGGGGCAGTACCCCCAATTCACCTCTTAAATGCACAAATGTAGCCTTTGGGAGAGGCTTGGTGAATATGTCTACTAACTACTCCTTACTGGAAACATGTTCCAGTGCAATCTCTTTATTCCGAACCTTTTCCCTCAAGAAATGATACTTAAGCTCAAAATTCTTGGTTCTAGAATGTAAAACTGGATTCTTTGAAATATTGATAGCACTTGTGTTATCACAGAATATACTTATTGGTTCAAATACAGGGATTTTGAAGCCATTTAAAACATGCTTCATCCAGATTGTCTGAGTGCAGTTCATGAAAGCTACAACATACTCCACTTCCGCTATAGACCGAGAGATACAACTCTGCTTTTTACTCATCCATGAGACCAATCTACCACTGAGAAAGAATGCACCACCAGCTGTGCTTTTTCGATCATCCACATTACCTGCCCAATCAGCTTCTGTGAATACTTTCAAAATGAAATCATTGCTGTATGGGTACCACAATCCATAGTCAACTGTTCCCTTTAGATACCTAAGAATCCGCTTGACTACAACCAAGTGGGATTCTCTTGGACTTTTCTGGAACCTTGCAGTGATTCCAACTGCATGTGCAATATTCGGTCTGCTATGCACTACATAATGCAACTTACCAATCATTGATTGGTATTCCTTCTTGTCAACCAATGCGGAATCATCCTCTTTTGACAATTTGCAACCGGTCACCATCGGTGTACCAACCGGTTTGCTATCTTCCATGCCAAAGGTCTTCAACACCTCTTTGACATATTTGGACTGAGTGATAAAGGTTCCATCTTTCATCTGCTAGATCTGCAGTCCAATGAAGAACTTAATCTCCCCTATGAGTGACATCTCAAACTCTTTCTTCATCTCATCAGCAAACTCATGACTCATCTTGTCATCTCCACCAAAGATAATGTCATCAACAAAAACCTCACAGATCAGGATCTGATCTCCTTCATACTTCAAGTAGATATTACTATCTTCACTTATTCTCTCAAATTCAATCATCACAAGATGGGAATGTAGACGTTCATACCATGCTCTAGGTGACTGCTTTAGACCATATAAGGCTTTATGTAGCCTGCACACCATATCACTATCTTCAGATAGGGAAAACCCATCTAGTTGCTCTATATACATCTCCTCTTCAAGCACACCATTTAGGAATGCAGATTTTACATCCATTTGATATACCTTGAATCCTTTAAAAGCTACATATGCAAGAAGCATACGAACTCCTTCCAATCTGGCTACAGGAGAAAAGGTTTCTCCATAGTCTTCTCCTTCTTCTTGAGCATATCCTTTGCACACCAATCTGGCTTTATTCCTAATCACTGTGCCATCCTCATTCAGCTTGTTTCTGAAAACCCATTTGGTACCAATGAAATTTTTATGCTCCGGTCTGGGTACCAAGGACCATGTACCATTTTTCTCTATCTGGTCAAGTTCCTCTTCCATTGCCTTGATCCAGTCTTCATCTTTATGATCCTCTTTGAATGATTTAGGCTCAAATTCAGAGATCATACATGAGTTTTCTCTGATCTTTCTTCTTGTAAGAATTCCTGCATCCTTATCTCCTATGATCTGCTTAGGATCATGATTTAGCTTGACATACCGAGGAATGGTCTCGACTTGTTCTTCTTGCTTTTCCTCTTCATACTCATCTTCATCAGTATCAGCATTCACCGGTTCAGGAACACTGTTACTGGTACTTGGTTGACTGACAACTGGTTCCCAGAAGGTTGCAACCGGTTCATTTACAGCTTGCTCACTGCCGGTTTCCTCAGTTTTCTCAGAGGATTCATCAACTCTTACATTGATACTTTCCATAATTCTCCGAGTCCTATTGCTGTAACACTTGAGAGCTTTACTCTTGGTGGAATATCCTAGGAATATTCCCTCATCACATTTAGCTTCAACTTTGCCCTGATGTTCACTCCTCTTGATGTAACATTTGCTACCAAATACCCTAAAGTAGCTAACCACATGTGTCTTACCGGTCCAATACTCATAAGGAGTTTTGTCCTTACCTTTCTTGATGAGTACCCGGTTCATTGTGTAGACTGCAGTGCTCATCGCTTCTCTCCAAAAGGTGTGAGCTACCTTTCCTTGAATCAACATGGTTCTAGCTACTTCAACCACAGTTTGGTTATTCCTCTCTGCTAGGCCATTCTGCTATGGAGTCTAGGGGGCAGATAGTTGCCTCTTGATGCTAAATTCTTCACAATACTTGTTGAATTCACCGGAAGTGAATTCCCCTCCTTGATCAATTCTAAGACACTCGATCCTTTTACCGCTTTCCTTCTCCACTAATGCTCTGAAAGATTTGAACTTCACAAAGGCTTTGGACTTGTCTTTCAAGAATGTGACCCACATCATTCTTGAGCAGTCATCAGTGAGAATCATGAAGTACCTATCACCCTGCACACTTCTAGTTTTCATAGGACCACACAAATCAGTATGCACAAGATCAAGCAAGTTGTCAGCAGTGAAAGATTTACCTTTAAAGGTTGAGGAAGACATTTTCCCCAATTGACACTCTCTGCACAAGGTATTATCCGGTTTGCTTAGCACCGACAACCATCTAATTGCCTTGATCTTACTAGCCTTCATAATGTTATCAAAGTTTACATGGCAGAGTCTCCTATGCCATATCCAGCTATCATCAAACTTAGCCATAAGACATGTACTTATATTTGCATTCAGATGAAATAGGTTACCTTTGGTCTACATGCCGGTGGCTACCAATTCACCATCTTTTCCTTTGATTCTGCAAACTCCATTCTTGAATTCTAGAGTGAGGCCACTGTCATTCAGCTAGGCAACACTTAGAAGGTTGTGTCTGAGACCATCAACCCAATACACATTGTCAGCACTGCTCTTTCCATTCAGAGAGATGGACCCTCTGCCTTTGACCATGCATGATGCATCATTGCCAAAGTGAACCACACCTCCATCATACTCCTCCAAGGATAGAAACTTGCTCCGGTCACCAGTCATATGGTGAGAACAACCACTGTAAATGATCCACTCATTGGAATTATCAAACCGAGAGACAAGAGCCTTCTTGTCTGACACATCTTCTTTGACAGCAACAAACACAATATCTTCATTTTATTCATCCTCTGATTCTTCATCTGTGACACCTTCATCAACTGCCACAAAACAGTTTCTCCGATTTCCTCCTTTGAATTTCCTGAACCTTTCTGGTTTGTCCTTGTTATCGCCATTAGGACAGTTTATAGCAATATATCCTATCCGGTTACAAGTAAAGCATTTCAAAGGTAGCTTACCTTTGTATTTATCGGTTCCTTTAGGAAGCTTCCTGGCAAGGAGAGCTTCAAATGCCATCAGAATCTCCTCATCATCCATTTCTCTACTCTGTCTAGGTTCACCACTGGTGCTAGCTTCATTTCCTTTTCTGGATGGTATAGCAGAGGCTTTAAAAGTTGATTCAATCTTTTGAACATTGGCATCAAAACTATTTAGCTCATAGGCTGTCAACTTGGCTATGATGGAGTCCAAGGATACCTTAGTCTTGTCTATTGATCTCAGCTCCTGAATAGCAGCAACCCTTATTGCATAGACCGGCAATAGGGATCTCAAGACTTTGCTTACCACAGTGGAATCTTCTATTTTACCACCTGCACTCTTGATTTCTCCAATAACTGTTTTGATTCTTATTCCATACTGCTGGATGGTCTCACCTTCAACCATCCGCATATCTTCAAACTTCCCTCTCAGGCTTTCTTCCTTAGCCTGTTTTACATGTTCATCACCACCATAGATATTTTCAAGAGCATCCCATACCTCTTTGGGATTTACCTTGTCCTGAACATCAATAAACTCAATGTCAGATAGACTACTAATAAGGGCTTCCATGACTTGCCCATTTTCTTGTATCTCTCTCTTTTGGTCATTGGTGAGAGTACCGGTAGGGACAACATAGACATTCTCAACATAACTCCAGTGTTGAGCACCCATGCTTCTGATGAATATCTTCATCCTATCTTTCCATATACCAAAATTTTCCCTGTTAAACTTTGGACCTTCCCTCTTCATCATTTGGCTGGGATCTTTACCTCAAGCGGTTAAGCTTAAAACACAGAGGACCTGGAGTGCTCTGATACCAATTGATAACTCAATGATGAACGAATAGTACCAAACCAGTACTGAGAGGGGGGGGGGGTGAATCAATACAGACAAAAATATAGGGCTAAACCGGTTTGACAACAAATACTCCAAATGATTGGCAAACAGTGACATTTGTTGAAACAGAGTGCAACCGGTAAGACCCAGAACAACTAAAACAATCATAAACCGATTACTCACTTAGCTTTCCTCTTAGCTCAATACTATAGTACCATTACACCCTCATGTATGAATAGGTAAACTATCATCAAATTTTCACAATAGTTAGTTCAATATGTTTTATAGACAGGCATAAAACACAGAACCATCATATGCTTAACAGGCAGTAACAAAGCATCACAAGATAAAAGCATAACACATGACACACATATTTTCACATGGAAACCCAACTGGGAAAAACCACGATGGGGATGAATACACACAAGCTGCTTTTTTAACTCTTTAGAAGTCCGCTCTGTTAGGAGCCTTGTCCGGTTAAAGACATTACAATAGGTTCTGCTAGGAACCGATCCTATTAGGGATCACCCGGTTAAGGGATGGCTACAATACCCAGTTAGGGTTACCTTGTTAGAGGATTTCAAGAACTCAATAGCTAAAGGATCTCCATAGCTCTATAGCTTCCCAAAACTCAATAACTTCGAGTTATCCTGTTAAAGGATTTGTATCAAGTCGGTTAAGGCTACCCTGTTAAGGGATTTGTATCAAGCCGGTTAAGGCTACCCTGTTAAGGGATATCACAATTGTTGAAGTGGTTAAAGATCAACAAGAATTACAATGATATGGTAACAACACTCAATGCTAATGTAGATCCATTTTGGCTCCTCTTCACCTTCTGCACATTCACTTTGCAGGTATCTTTTCTCTCCTTTGGTCTAGCAAGAATCACGTATCACTTCCCTTGGATACACACATACAACTTTTGCCAACAACTTTTGAAAGAAACACAACATTGACCTTATAGAAAATAGACAAGTCGATAGCAAAAACCCTAAACCCTAAACCTGTTAGGTTAAGCAATTCAAGTGGTTCAATCCTAACCAATGAATCATACTGCATTAAATGCAACAATCTTGAATCGATCTCAAGACATTCTCCATCATCCATTATCCATTGATTTCATGGCGGCTGATAACCCATCACACGTTATCACTGTTTAACAAACTTTGCACATTCCCAAGGTGGATAGGGATAGTCTTCTTCATGCAAGATCCTTCACGCGCACAGGGCTTATGTGGCAACATGATCTATTCTCCGTTATACTGCTAACTCATCACACAAAGATCACCGATTGAGTCACATAGGCTTGAGGTACTCCAGCTGGAAATCTTGAAGTGGAAACTACCTACCAACCGGTAGTCATACAATGCTTCCATGTGCCGGTTCCCATAACTACATGCCAGTTCACCTTGAACAAATATACCGCTTCACTTTGGCATATATATCGGTTCACACATATGCCGGTTCTCTCTTCTCACATATCACATATGCCGGTTCACTTCATATCACATATTGACATCAATGATAACATACAATATCATTATGTACTCATACCGGTTCACATAATGCCAACATTTTATTCTGCTGTTTTACATTCATGCACATAAAAGAAGGACAAAAGATTACTATCACATTGACAGATTCAGATGCATAAGAGGAGTACACAAAATTTTGAGAAAAAGTAATCTTCATTTGATAAATGTACAATGTCTCACACAAGCCGTGAGACTAACTGGTATGGTGCAAATGAATGATATACTATATATTTACAGATGCAAGAAAAGTAAATATAAAATTCTGATAAAGAAGGGTGACTCGTCATTGCCTGAATGACGAGTCCTCTTTAAGTGGCCTTGTGTCTTTTGTTATCTTCTGCCCGCCTAACATCCAGTTGTTGCCTCTTTGCGGCCCCTGAGTACCTACATTTTGAGAGAAATATTGTTAGAGCAATTCAGGTTCATCATTCATTATCTGCATATGCACCTACAAACACATAACCCATCCCTCATGTGCATCATAACATCTAGCATGACATATAAATCCAAGAAAGAAAATATTAGGTCAAACCATCAAAGAAAATCATCGGATATGCACTATTTTGTCTAATTTGTTTGCTTCATGTGCAGATACAGGAAATGTAATGTGGGTGTTCATCAATTTTACATGAGCGGTGGAAAATGTGGCTCCCACAAGGGTTGAGACCAGCTCATGAAATAGCCACATAAAAGTTGTTGAATAGAGATACAATATTTGCAGTCATTCACCAAGAAAGCAATGGTGATAAAGTTGCAAACAAAGATCATTGCTCTAAGTATTCAAGATCAAAGCACAATGGTTCAGTTACAAGACTTCAAAAGATGAGCTCACAACTATAAAGATATATATCACTGCTATACAATCAAAATTTATATCACCACTATAAAGATATATCATTATTCAAGCCTCATCATTTGGACTAATGTAACAACATAATACAGTAAAGTTAAAAACATTGTCGCATCATTGAGTAGTCAATAATATGAGTTCGTATGCACTCAAAAAATGTCATGACATCTCTTTTTACAAGTTTGAAACCATCAAGCTTCAGAAGAAATACAATCTTTGTTACCAGTGAGAATGCTCATGAATGCTGGAGCAATCACAGTCACCATGAAATATTTGATCACTGAGCAACATTTATGGGGTAATCTGAGCAAGAGCAACTCCAAAATCTATGTAAGGGCAGTCACATAACATGAATAAAGGACAATGCACCAGGGAAGGACAGTATGTGCTTGGCAAAGTTTACAGTCACATGCATTATTGGACATTACCACAAAGAAGTCATCTATGATTGGACAGACCATCAAGGACAGTTAGTGGGCAATAAAACAATAAATGACAGTAAAGTACACAAAGATAATCCTCACAAGATAAGTAGTCACAAAAACAACTCAAACACCATGAGAACAGTGAATGTGTGAAGACATAACACAGTCACAACCAAAGGTGCAGTCCAGTAAACAAAAAAGAAACACATAATAGTTGATGAAATGTCAATCACATGATTATAAAGAGCTATAGGAGCCCTGAGAAAGAAGTCAAGATAATCCTTCTAAGAAATTACCAATGATGTTCAAAGCCAATCAATAATAATCAAGTCATTTGAACAATGGATTATCAAAACAATAAAAAAGATTAAGGCATAATAGATGCATAAAGCAGTGATCAGAATTAGCAGTTACTTCCAAGAGCACAAGTCACATAAAAGTATATATGTGAGGTTACTTATATAAGAGCAGCCTTTATGACAACCTTATTCACCTGGAGCAATCAAAAAATGGTAAGAAAGGCAACCATTAATGTAAAAGGTAACATTGCCCATGTGTTGAGATAATTTAGCAGTGAGAGAAATTAGTCTTTAGGGCACCTTATAACTATTGAAAGTTTTATCTATAGCGCAAGCCTTTTACTAATTAGCACAAAATCTATCACTATAGCTACCAGTGTAGACAATGACATGGAAGATTCCAAGTTTAACACTTAGGCAATAGTAGTGATGCAGAGCCAGGCAACAAACTAGGTGAAAACCTTATCTCACCCACAACTACTATGTTCAAAACAAGTTATTTTGTTTGTTCAAGGTGTCAAACAACACACCTTCCAAGTAATCATCTCAAATAACAATTTGTCTGACCGGATCCATACCGGTTTAGTATCTTCCAGTACCGATAGGATGAAAACACTCTACCCTTGTATGAAAGGCAAACAATCTTCCGGTACTAGTGGGAAGGAAACCTATGGGATTTTTTTTATTGGCGGTCCAACCAACACAAAAAAACCCATAAGATCTGATTGTCAAAAGTGTTAGGGGGTACTTGTTTCACAACTATCCTATCTGTCTAGTAGCCCTACCGGTTGAGTTCTCCATAGACAACTTAATAAAATTCCAAAGGGAAAGAAAAACTAAGGGAAGATTGATATACCCTTTATCAAGTTACATGATTCCCCAAAGGCTTGGACTCTAACCACAAGTTGAAAGGTCTATACCCTTACTATCCTTCCAGACCTAATTAAGCCAATTAGGCCTAATTTACAAAGCAAGTACCCCTTGTATTAGTCCCCTGACTAAAAAAACACTTCCGAAAGGTGGGGTAAGATGTCAAACCACCAAATCCAAGGTTTCAGGACTTGATCCCATCTTCTTTATCTACTGCAAGTGATTTTCACCTCTTCAGTTCAGGCGGTCACATAGAGATGCCTGCCTAGGGTCAATTCAATCTCTTCAAGCTTGGAGCATCCCTACAAAACAACACCAAAATATTATGATACAATGGCCCCTCTAACATTTTCCCATGGGTTGTTTGGTCCTCTGGTGAAAATGTCAGATTAAGGGCATCTTTATGGTGAAACCCTAGATGTCGATAAGGTTTGTGACTAGTCCGATTAGTTTTTGATGGATCTCTACAACCCGATTGTTACAAGACCTCAAACTTGATTCAAATGAAAGGTAAGAGACTTCCCTAACTCATCCAATTGTTTTTAGGAACCCATCAATACATACCAGTTAGAAATGAACATTAAACACGTAGAATTTCAAAAAACTCCAAGTATATTGTATTGCTCCAAACTCCAAAACATTACCAATTTCAACAAATTCAACAATAACACCAACAACAACCCTGTAATTAATCCAAGTGGGCATAATATAGCTTCCATAATGGTTTCCAACTACTTTTCAAACTTTGGAACCGTTGGAGGATTAGTTATCCCTTTTTACAATATTTTGCAATGACAACAAAACTTGTCAACTTGCACTTTTCAAATTTTGGCGACTCCAAGGTGTATTCGGCCTATTCCAAGGATTGTTCTGATGTTTCTAAGACCAATATTTATTTTCTTGACTCATGTCTAGACTCCTACTGACCTACATGGTAATTTGTCCATGGTGGCTTATAAAATGAAACCATGACAATGCCTTACATCAATTGGGTCTTATTGACTCACAAACCTATCAACCTATTGCATGTGATAATTTTCACCTCATGGGTGATATTAGGCTCTTTTAGGCTTCATTTGTGTCTTTGGGTGCTCCTTTGGTGCTCCTGCACCATACTCCCTAGGTGGTTGAATCTCAAGTCCACTTGAGATGAGTTCCTGTAATGTAGTCCCATGTTTCTTCATTTGGTCTTCATCCATCCATACTGCATCTGCCTCAGGGAGTCCTTGCCACTTGACAAGGTATTGTTTGTAGACCTTATTCCTATTTTTCTTCACAATCTTTGTGTCCCATATCCTTTCAAGTTTGGGTGGCCCATGACTTGGAAAGTCCTTCAGTATGCCTGCAACATCTTCCATCGAGAATGTACCATCTTCCTGCACTATGCCTTTGAATGGTGTCAGATCTGCAACATTAAAGATTGGGGATATACCTATATCTGAAGTTAAATAGATTTCATATGCATTGTTCCCAAACTTATTGAGTATTTGACAAGGTCCAACCTTTCTCATCATGAGCTTTGTGTGTTTCCCTTTTGGCAATCTCTCCTTTTTCAGATTTGCCCATACCATGTCTCCAACTTGGAACTGCACATCTCTCTTTATTCTGTCAGCCTACTCCTTGTACTTCTCTGTACTTCTTTGCAATTGTATCCTGACTTGGTCATGAATCTCCTTTATCCCTTCAACAAATTCTTCTCCATAAGCACTGATATGTTCAGTTGAGGGTAGGTTTCTCAATTCTAGCACACCTCTTAGATTCAACCATGACAATGCCTTACATCAATTGGGTCTTATTGACTCACAAACCTATCAACCTATTACATGTGGTCATTTTCACCTCATGGGTGATATTAGGCTCTTTTAGGCTTCATTTGTGTCTTTGGGTGATCTTGCACCAAGTAGAAGGGACTGTTTTGACAGTCAAATGCAGTCGTAAGGAGGTTCAATCTCAATGACTTAAAGGACAGTTATCATGGTACTCAAAGAGACAGAGTATTCAATCAAGAAGATAAAGGTGTAGTGAACATTCATGCATGTGCAAGCACATGCTCCTTATACAATGAAAGATCATTCCATGATAGAAAACCCAATGATATAGATATAAGGCAATCCTTTTGATTGTTAAAATGGTGTCATAACAGTCATCCAAGAGCATTAAAAGTCAAAAAGTCATCATGATGACAGTTAGCAGTTTAGAGTCTTCACAATATTCTCAAAGCATGGAGCCTGCCACAATAAACAAGGCAATAAAAAAATAGTCATATAGGTCAGTAAAGAGCAGTATGCAGCTGTATAGGTGACAGTGGCAAAAGAGTCCAATGGTATTCATGGTTATGAAAGAGTCATTATGTGAGCCATCAAAACACAAGGAAGAATGAACAAGGACATACCTTGACAAGCACACCATGAGCAGTAAAACAATGAGATCTCTCAAAAGGAAAATCTTTTATTTGACAGTGAGCATACCAAATGCCAACACAAGATTCTTAAAGCAGTGGAGATGGTTGCAAATGTCATAGCCATTTGAAAATATTACTTACCTATTCATTATCATTACTTATGCGTTATGACAGGACATCTACAGGTTAAGAACACTATCAAATGGACAATCCACTATCGAGCTTAAAGATAGAGTATAATGTTTGCAAATCATGCAAAGATAGTTGACCAAAGGGATCAAATTCTTACCCTTCAAAGTTATAGGCATGAGTGATATCATAGGTCGAGGTTTTCCTCCAACATGCAGTCATTGAACATATCGTTGAAAAGTAGTAGGCATAAGCACGCCCATGATTTTGCCTTGGCGACAATAGTCACAAGTATCAAGATAGTAGCAAAACCATTCTAAGACAAATGCATAAGGTTTGTTTCAGATCTTTGGTATAAACAAAAAGACTATGTTGTGCCATCTACAGGAAGGGCAAGGGGCCACCATTAACAGTCTCAAGGATTTTCAAAGAGTAGTGCATTTCCAATCACTGCTAAGAGACAACTACAATGCTAAAAGCACCAAAAGACATTTAGCTTCTCTAAAAGTAGTAAAATACAATGATCTCAAACCATAGAACAAATCAAGAATGTGTGTAGAGAAGGATGTTTCAAGGATGAGGTCTAGTTACTTACAACCCTAATACACAGTATGATAGCAAAATCATAGAGAAGAAAGAGATCTTTGTCTTCATAGAACAAAGATCATGTTAATAGCCATTAACACAGTCACATGCCAATGTTTAGAGCAAAGTAATACCAATGACAATACAAACATATCTGGAAACGTAGGAGGCTTACCATAGATTTTTCTCTGAGATCATCTTCAACAAAACACCAAAAACAACAACAAATGAAGAAAGTTTCAACGTGAACCCTAGGTTCCCATGATGACAACCCTTCTTTTGAATAACAAAGTGAAACAATGATGAAATTGTTATTCATCTTTTTGCCTTGTGTTAGGGTTTTCAATCCTAAATGATGCCCAAGATAGAGGAAAGGTTTTTTACCTTTATTTTAGAAAAGCTTTATTGACTTTTGATGATGTGATCTTCTTTTAACTTATGATTTATTTTTAGTGTTTGATAAACACTTATGAGAAGATAGGTTTTTTAGGGTTATTATAAAACTCATTTATTCTTTGCAATTTTTCTAAAATGTAAAAATTTATTAAAAGTGATAAAATAAATCACTTTAATAAATGTTATTAATGCAAGGTGGGGTACGTTGTTTTTTTGAAAGTTAGTCCAAAAGGGGGTTAATATAAGCTTTGATGTCTTGCTTATATTTAGGAAAGTAAATGGATTTCTTTGTAAACATGGGAGTGAAATTAGGTGATTTGGGCACCTATTTGTTAGTTTGAGTCCATTTAGAGAGTCCAAGTAGTTGAAGGTTCAGTCAAGGAGCATTTTGAGGAGTTTAACTACTGGATTTTGTTAGTTACATCCCTTTTTTGATGGGATTTTGAATTGTATTCGAGCCCTAAGAGTTTGTTTCCATTTTGACACTCTTTAGGCAGTTTTGAGGAGTTTTGCTTTCAGTTCCATGCCTGATTTTGAGGAGAGGTGACAACTCATATTTTTTTTGAGAGCCAAAATTCAAATTCGAATATTCGGAGCCTCATTGTATAAGTCTTTCTTCTCTACTCAGTTTTGGGGGGGAGAGTTCTGATTTTTGAGAATTGTGGTGGTAGCAATTTTCAAACTTTTGTAACTCATTTCTCATGAGTGATGTTCAGATTTTGTAAGCAATTTTATAGATTTGGAATGCAAATAGCTCTGATTTGTCAATAAAGAAGCTTGTTCTCCTTCTCATTATTCTTCATTTTCAAGTGTTGTTTGTGAATTTTATGGTGAAATATTGTGTTATCCTTTATTTTATTAGATTCATTAAATATTGAATGCAAAGAATATTATGTCATAGTGCAGGTTTGTGTTAGTGTTTTCATTCTTTTGGATCAAAACTGTGAGAACTTCACTGTTCTTCTTTTTGTATACATCAGAAAGTCAAAGCATTTCATAAGAATTGTTTTTTGCAAGCATAAGTAATAGAGTTGTGAGATTGCATAGTTTCAATACTTGAGCATTTTGTGAGTTTGTAAGCATTTTGGATCATTTTTTTTAATCTTTGGTGGATCATCTAGTAGTTAAATTGTTAGTTTATGCATATCCTTCTATCCCTTTTCTCAATCAAATCTCAGTTAGTTTTAGGTGATCAAACAGGAAGCCGACCTATAATCCGAAGGTCTACTCTCACAATAGGATACCCACAGCCTGAGAGTAGTCCCATGTTTCACGGGATTGCAGGTTTCTCACACTTGCATTGGGTGTAAATCCCTGTGACAACATTAACCTTAGTGTGTGCTTATGCTATGTGATTAGATAAGTACATGAAACTGGAGAATACAAAGAGGGTCAAAAGTGACCACCTTTTCTAAAATTAAACTAAGGTTGAACTTGAACAAGTAATTTAATTTGAAATATGTATATTTAAATTTTAAAAAATGTAATAAGAACACGAATTGTAGCACTCTAATCTAGTTTCTAAGCCTTTTTTTCAATGGTAAAGATCAAGATAACGAAATGCTAAGTACATACAAAAACATTTATGGTTTCATTACTAAAATATTAGTGTTTAGTGTTCCCACTATCTTTTGTGTTAGGTATATTAAAAAATTGGTTGGTAAAAATATAGCAGGAGTGAATATTGTAAGTTGTGTATTTTTGGTTGAAATATTTTTATAATTTTTTTGAATTGGAAGCATTATGAAAATTACATTCCTAAGTGTGTGCATCACATAACTTGCACAAAAATAATAATAAAAATTTAAGCATTCTTTTTGAATGTGTGTAGAATGAAGTATAGAGCAATCTTATGTGATTTCTTTAAAATTTGGATAAGCATATCTATAATGCCAACCAAAATGCCCTAGAGAAACAACTAATCTAACTAACAAATAGAGATAATTTTTTTTCTTCATAAAAACATCTACTAATGCAACATATATAACTACCATTACTCTTAAGCATTAATCATCATCTACAAGAAAGAATCAATATCTTAAAACATAACCATATCATTACAACATATTACGCAAGTGAAATATCATTACACTACTATCAATTCCTCTAGGGTACTTCCATGCCATTACTTAATAAATCCTAACACATAAAACCATTAGCCTTTAGAGTTCATTCTAGAACACCAAACCAAATGTTCCTAATTCCCTTTCCAAGCATCTAACATGATATCATGATTTCCTAAATTAAGCATCAATTAAAGTAATCTAGTTCATTTCCTTTAAGAATATCCATACATGCCTACCAACTACTAATTCCTTTTTAATAGACATCCAATAACAAGAATAACATCTCTTCCATTAAGAGAATTTATTTAATACGAACATGTCCATTTAAAATTCTCTCCACAACCATAGGCACACATAGGATAATCCAATAACATTCTCATACATTTGGTTCCTTCAAATCTAGAATTACATACATACTGAATTTCCAATTACAACATAGACTTTACAAAGATTCCAACAAACATAATCTATTACAATACATCATAATCTCATCCTACTACAAGTCCTATTACATATGATCTCAAGATACAAGATACATAATCTCTTTTACAATTACTTTTTTTCCTATGATATAAGATAGATAGTTACAATCACCATTACATAGAATATGCTCCAAAGATTCACCCACTTGAAGAGAAGATAAAGATTCACATCCACACACACTAGCATCCAAAGGAGAACATCCCAATGGAAGAAGGTATCAAACCACCTGACCATGTGGAACCATAGGAACCAACCCCCGGTGCTAGGAACCACTCTAGACCTAGGTTGACACCTAACAACCAAAGAGAACTCTACAACTCAAGAATCACAACAAAAAACCACCAAATGCAATAAGCCAAATCACATTACAAGGATAATCATAAACTATAAACTCCCAGAGGCATAATCAACAACCAAGGCATAAGGATCATGGACACATGTAGGGAAGAGTGTCATCACATGCTACCGTCACAAAGAAGGGATACAAGTAACATTCCCCCGATAGACATATGGAACCATCTCAATCTTAGAGAAAATCAAGGGAGTATGGTTTACCGTATCCACGGTCTTCCCAAGCTCATCACGAGTCTCCACTCAAGGCTATGAGGTGGGGCACCAAAATTAATTTCATTATCTTGATTAAGTAAATCCTAAATTTCCCAACCCACTAATAAATTATTATGGTTATCACTTGCAAATTAAAGGTAAACTCCCCATGTGGTTCCTTGATAGGTCTAGATGATGAATACTAAGAGGGGGGGCTGAATTAGTATGCCAAAAACCTCTGCTTCAAAACACTTAAACAATCTAAAGATAGACCGGTAAAACAGTTTAACAGACAGACCGATTATCACACATGCAAACCAAAATGCAAATAAAGCATTCACCCACAAAAGCAATACAACCATAACACAAGATATTTGACGTGGAAACCCAAATGGGAAAAAACCACGGTGAGATGGAACTCACAAGTCACTATCTGCAGAATAGAAACCAAACCAGTTAAGGTTAGACCGGTTAAGGTCTTACAATGTTCTTCACCAGAACAGATCCTGTTAGGAATCTCAATCTCTGTTAGGAGATAAGTCCATTTAAAGACTACCTTGCTAGAGGATTTTAGATTCATAGAGGTGAACCACCTTGTTAGAGGATTTTACAAAAGGCTTTTGGGCCTACCCGGTTAAGGGCTACAGACTTGTCAAAGATGTGAGTAATCAATAAGTGTTTGATCTATCTAATAGCACAGACTGCTTGGTTAGATCTAGTATAGCTCACAGCTAATGCATTCCAGCATTACTTCAGTCTTCTCTATCTCTCACTCAGTTACAACCTGATCTTCTCAGATAAGATCGCTCTTACAATAACTCATCAACCACCTTAAACCCTAGCACAAAATAAACCCTTTCAGCAACAACCTAAAACCCTAGACATGACGTCCTTTTAAAGGAATCTGATTTCATGTCGGTCCAATAGGATTACATTACAATTTCCTAGGTTCAATGAATCTAGATATACTCAGTAACATGACACAAGAAGCACCGTCAGTGTGTCGACACCATCAAACAATCGGTGGATTGGTAACTCATCACAAAATGCCGGTTGGTAACTCATCACAGAGTATTACCGGTTCATACAAAATACCGGTTGCTAGTTTGACCTAAATGAAGACTAGTAAGAATGTGTTATGCCGCTTTTCTCCCTCGTACCACTTGAGATCTTCAAACCGCTTGGGGTCGACATGTCGCTTCAGACCGGGAAACACATTCTGCAAAATCACCAATAGTCTAAAGACTAGAATACAACATACCGGTTGGAACAGATACCGGTTGAGCTCTAGCTCATACATATAAAGGGGATCTTAATGCAAGTGTGTGTCCATCAATGACAATCACAACATAAACATCAAAAATACCAACAATCTCCCCCTTTGGCATTGATGGCAACACTTAGGAAAATAAAATTTTGACATCTAAGTGTTTTACAACAAAAATATGCCATTAACAAAATTGCTCCCCCTAAGCATATACACTATCCCTTAATCAATACAATGTATAGAAATTTTGCATACAGAGCATAAACATTGAGATATTAGAGCATAAAGCATATATCAAAGCATATATCAAAATTTTAAAGCCAGATACTTCTCCCTATTCTTCTCCAAAATAGATAGAGTACTTCTCCTCCTTTACCAATAATGACAAAGTACCACAGAACAACCCTGTTTCCATATTAAAATAATAAAAGTTTATGACAACAAGGAATAATACTTGTCAAAAACTGATTTATAGTCCTGCAAAAATTGTTTCATTGATAGAGACCAGGACTCAAGTAGGGAGGTGGCCACTTCTTTCTCTGTTTGCATCTGGGATACCTGTTCTTCCATGGCATCAACTGTGCTCATCTCCTACATAACTATCAAGGCATCCATGTTTAGATAACACTTCTGAAGAATTTGCAGACATGGAAGTAAAACCTCCTGCAAATCTCTAGACCGTGTACTGATCTCTTGCTCCATTTTAGCTGATTGGATTTGAAACCGGTGAACGGTTTGCCCATAAGTTGCAAAGGAATCATAAGGTGGCTTAAATGTGCTTAAGTAAGACTGTAAGTCCATTTGAAGCTTTTGCTTCTGGGCTAGCACATCATTGTAGAATAGATGGGGTTGATAGATTTTGCTTAGTAGCAGATTTCCCTCATCCAAAGCATCCCTTATATCATTTTGGTCTTTCAGCAGTTCAGACTGGAGTTCATTCAAATTCTTCACAGAGCAATGTTAAGAGCCTTTTGATGCTCTTTCTTGACATTTGCCTCAGCTGCTTCTTCCAGGCTCTGCACCTGATCATCCACTACAGTACATAGTAGCTTAAGTTGTGCTAGTGATGATTCAATGTTGGGAAGATTGGTACCGGGGATCAAACCGGTAAGGGTGTCTACAGCCACTTGAATTATATCTTGCTCCTTTTTCCTTCAAATGATTTCAAGGCACTCTTGAGCAACCTTGATGCTCTGCATTAGCTCTGACTCACTTGCAGACTGGAGATCGCTAGGACTAGAGATATCAGCTGGTTTGGCTTGACTCTCGGTTGCCTTCGGAGTCTCCATCTGTGTGCTCTTCATCGCTTCCGCTGCCTTGTCCGCTTTTCTTTTCTCCGCTGCCTTGTCTTCTTCTTGCTTCTTCTTTTTCTCTGCTTCCTTCTTCTTTTCTTGTTCCTTGTCTTCTTCTTCTTTCTTTTTCATCTCAGCTTCCTTCCTCTTCTCCTCTTCTTTCTCTTCCTCTTCCTTCTTCTTCTTTTCTTCTTCCTTCCGCTTTTCCTTTTCTTTATCTTCCTCTTCCTTCTTCTTCTTTTCTTCTTCCTTCTTCTTCTTTTCTTCCTTATCCTCTTCTTCTTTCTTTTTCCTCTCATCTTCTTGCTTCTTTTTCTCTTCATCTTTTCTTTTCTCCTCTTCCTCTTTTCTCTTCTCTTCCTCTTTTCACTTTTTCTCATCTTCATCCCTCTTCTTCTTCTCTGCCTGTTCCTCAGTCGCTTCCTGTCTGTCCTCGGCTTGCTCACTGCCCTGTTTGGCCTGTTGCACCTATTCTGTTCCCTCAGAAGGTATGTCCTGAGTGACATCTTCTATGTCCAGGGCATCGACATCAATAGTGTCAATTGGTTCTTCAACCAGGTTTCCTTCTTCATCAAGAACTTCATCTGGTTTGGATATAACCGGTTCTTTTTCTGCTTGCAGGTTGGCCATACGTGCTTTGTGAGCTTGGATAGCATGATTCATATGCTGATAAGTGTCTTTTTCAACATCATCAATTCTTCCCTCTAATAGCCAGAGTCTTCTTCTCCTTGTGAAGAAGAGTCCTTTATTTTGGTCCAAAACATCAAATAATTCTGAGTTTGAGAGGTGAGGAAATTACTGTGCAAAGACTTTCTCCCTAATCTCCTGTTCTTTTTCTATGGTAATGCACCATTTATTATCTAATGCCTTATATAATGAATCCGGTGTCTGAGATTTAATCTTTGATGGCGACCGGTCATTCTTACACAAATAAATAATAATTTCCTATAGTACTTCTTCTTTCTCCTTATCACTAAAATCATCATAATAATCTACTAAATCATGAAGTAATTTTCTCCTAATATTCTTTTTTCTGTCTTTGAGAATGTGTCAAAGGTTTATATGAGGAGATATCAATATTTACCGGTGCAGATGCTGCTGGTTCATTCTTCTTCATCTTCTTCGTCTGTCTGGCGTTCTTTGGCATCTCATCAGACTCGGTCTCTTCAGAGTCCGGTTCATTTGACTTAGTCTTCCTTTTTCTTTCAACGACTTTTGTCAGTGCCACTTTCGGTTTCTTCTTTGTAGGTGACCGCTTGGTCACTCTTGGAGTTGCAGTAGTAGCCCGTGCTGATGCTACAGGCACTGCCTTTGCTTTCTTTGCTGCCAGTTCTTTTCCTTTCTTAATAGAGGGTTCCTCAATCGGTGCAATCCTTTCCAGATAGGTTCCGGTCCTCTTTTCCTTGGGATTAAGAGGTGAGGCAATTAGGGTTGAGGCATACCCTTCTAGCATATCGTACATCACCTCATAGCCCGTTGGCTCCACTTCTTCCATTCTAGGCTCAACAACCTCCATTAAGCATTTGTCCACCTGGATGGTGAAACATATGTCATCTTCATATTTATTGATGATGTCACCTAAGATCCTCATTCTTTGGCTCATCTTTCGTCTGAACTCATCAAAATATTTGTTCAGCACATCAGGGTAACCGGTTCCGATAGCTTGAATGCTTTCCTTGATCTTCTTGGTTACCGGTTGGTCAGGAGACCACTGGACATCTCCCACTCTAGGAAAGTAGCCTTGAAAATAGAAGAACAACCCAACCAATAGTTGTCCGAACTTGAATCTCAGTGCATTATCTTGTTTGATCGACTTCAGATTAGACAAGAGTTGCCTCTGCATACCGGTGCACAGGTCAAATGATGCATCCTCTTTAATCATCCGGTAAGCGGCATTTACCGCAGCAACAGATACAGAGTTAATTCTGTTGGCAGAGAATGTTCTGTACCCTATCACCATGCATGCATACTTAACAAGCTCATCTTTGATGGAGTTGACTGTCATGCCTCATGAATCACTCACTGAACCAGTGAGCCTTGACATTTCCATTTTGCTTATTGTTCTTAGGGCTGGCACTTCCCCTGTGTTGCAAAAACTGGTGACTGCATGAATTGCCTGCGACGTGATATCATGCACCCTTTCTAGGTACATCTTGTCACCATGGACTCTGTTCAAAATGATCCTAATATGATCCTCTGTAAAGTCTTCTAGAAAGTATACTGCATTATGGAGTTTCTTCTTCTCTAAGATACTATATTCCAGTTTGACTTTCTTGTCCTTTCCACAAAACAGACCTAGTTGAGAGTGGATGGCTAGAGACCCTAGGTCTTCAATTTTGCAATCAATATAGTCAGAAATTCCCTCTTCCACTATCACTCCAACTGGAACTTGTGATAGGGCATTATACTTTGACTTCCTTTGAATGAAACTTTCAAACTCAATGGATATACTAGAACTGGTATGAGATGCGGAAGTCATTGTAGAATATTTTAAGAACTCGAGGAATACCTTTAAAACACGAATTTAGGGCTTTCTGATTCTCCTTCACTCCACACTCCGTCGGTTGGTGAATCACTGCTTTGTGTTCTCCACTTGACCGTTTGCAAACTGAATTTGAATCTCCTTCAAGACTTGTCAATTTCTTGAAATCTCAGCTCAAATCGCCTTTTCTTCGCTCGAAAACAGATAGTGAGAAATGATTTGAAAAATGCTTTTATACGTGTCTCTCACCTATCGCCATTAATGCTCCTCTATTAGGGCGTAAACCCTAATTTGCATTTTTTTACCATTTCCAATTTTCTACCATGTGACAAGTATCACATACCGGTTAAGGTCTTTTACCAGTTTGAACTGAGGGTTCAAAAACATTTTGCCGTTTGCTCCCCCTAAGCCTTTTGAGGCTTAGTTTGTCGGTTCCGATATTTCCACACTAGGTGTAGAAACCAGTTCCTCTTCCAACATTATTGGTTTCTTCCTCCAGGTTTTGTTAATGTCCGGTTGAACTGTTTCAACATCAATTTCTCCTTCCGGAGTGACCGGTATATCATCAGATATACTCTTTCTGCTTCTGCAGAATCTTGCAATGTGACCCGGTTTGTTGCAGTGGTAGCAAACCAATCCAGGTGCTCTCCAAGGTCCATTGTTCATGTTTCCATTCTTCCTTCTGCATGTTACAGCAGTGTGATCATGACCATGACAGATCATACAATTTGCTCTCCATTCGGTTGCCGATTGATGGCCACCGCTTCTTGACTGATGATTGAAGACATTAAACCGGTTGTGGTTCCGGTTCACAAAAGGTTCAAGACCAATTCCTTGGGTCCTTTGAGGATATCTTCCAGTGTTATTCATCACAGACCTGCATTCAAATGCTTTATGCCCAAACTTGTTGCATGCATAACAATGACCATTGAACTTATTGGATCTAGGTACATTGTTAATAAAGTAAGGAAAATTATTGTAGGCTTTGCTCCTACATACATTGGCAGTGTGTCCTTCTCTAAGACAGTTAAAGCAAACAGGTTTGAATTTTTGCTTACCTTTTCCTTTGAATGTCGGTTGCTTCTTTGATGCTTCAGCATTTGTTCCTGAGGATTCTCCTTCCTCATGTCCAGAGAAACCAAGTCCATTGGTATTCTTTACTGGTCTAGATGACTCAAGCTTTTGCTCTAGCTTGATAGTACTTTTGGTAAACTTAGCAAGTATTTCCTTTGACTTAGAGAGTTCTTTAGAAATAGCAGTATTTGTCTCCATTAGGCTTGCATTTTCAGAGATGGCTATGTTTAGTTCATCTTGTACACCTTCTTTTTCCATTCTGCTCTCATGAAGGCGAGCAGTCAGTGCACTAATCTCTTGTTTCAACTTGGAGATCTCACGATCTTTGTCCTTCACCAGATCTTCAACTTTCCTCCTATTCTCAAGCTCTTGACTAAACCGGATAGTTAGTCCTTCCAACTCCTTTCTCAGGTTGGAGTTTGATTCATTAAACTTATTTACTTTTGCTATCATGGCTTCCATATCTGCTTCATCTGCAGAACTATTTTCAGATAGCTCCATCAACTTTTCTGCATGTTCTCTCCTTTTTGCTTGAGATGACTTGTATTTGACCATAAGATCATCATAGGCTTGCTCAGACTGAGTGAGCTATTGAGTAAGTTCTCTCAAGGTGTATTCCCCCATATCTCTTTCCAAGTGGTTAAACTTATAGAAAGGTAGGCTCTGATCCCAATTGATGAATACTAAGAGGGGGGGTGAATTAGTATGCCAAAAACCTCTGCTTCAAAACACTTAAACAGTCTGAAGATAAACTGGTAAAACAGTTTAACAGACAGATCAATTATCACACATGCAAACCAAAATGCAAATAAAGCATTCACCCACAAAAGCAATACAACCATAACACAAGATATTTGACGTGGAAAACCAAATGGGAAAAAACCACAGTGAGATGGAACTCACAAGTCACTATCTACAGAATAGAAACCAAACTGGTTAAGGTCTTATAATGTTCTTCACCAGAACAGATCCTGTTAGGAATCTCAATCTCTGTTAGGAGATAAGTCTGATTAAAGACTACCTTGCTAGAGGATTTTAGATTCACAGAGGTGAACCACCTTGTTAGAGGATTTTACAAAAGGCTTTTGGGCCTACCCGGTTAAAGGCTATAGACTTGTCAAAGCTGTGAGTAATCAACAAGTGTTTGATCTATCTAATAGCACAGACTGCTTGGTTAGATCTAGTATAGCTCATAGCTAATGCATTCCAACATTACTTCAGTCTTCTCTATCTCTCACTTAGTTACAACCTGGTCTTCTTAGATAAGATCGCTCTTATAACAACTCATCAACCACCTTAAACCCTAGCACAACATAAACCCTTTCAGCAACAACCTAAAACCCTAGACATGATGTCCTTTTAAAGGAATCTGATTTCATGTCAGTCCAATAGGATTACATTACAATTTCTTAGGTTCAATGAATCTAGACATACTCAATAACACGACACAAGAAGCACCATTAGTGTGTCGGCACCGTCAAACAATCAGTGGATTGGTAACTGATCACAAAATACCGATTGGTAACTCATCACAGAGTATTACCGATTCATACAAAATATCGGTTGTCGGTTTGACAAAAATGAAGACTGGTAAGAATGTGTTATGCCGCTTTGCTCCCTCGTACCGCTTGAGATCTTCGAACCGCTTGGGGTCGACATGCCATTTCAGACCGAGAAACACATTCTGCAAAATCACCAATAGTCTAAAGACTAGAATACAACATACCGGTTGGAACAGATACCGGTTGAGCTCTAGCTCATACATATAAAGGGGATCTTAATGCAAGTGTGTGTCCATCAATGACAATCACAACATAAACATAAAAAATGCCAACACTAGACCCTAAGCACCCTTACAAGGAACCTCTTAGAAGCTTATTACTCATGAACCCAATGCAAACATGCAAGAGCCCACTCTCCCTAACCATGGACCAAGACTTTAGGGTGAAACATAACAATAACAAGATCACAAGGAGTCTCTTACAAAATAATCCATCAATAGCAACATCTTATTGATATAAATCTAAAACATAACATGAAGCACAAAGCCAACATGTAAACCAAGAGCCTCAACCAAAAATAACACAACAATAAACAAGAGTAAGGCATACATTCATCTTACTCAACCATATACAAATATGATCCTCAATAGTGAGGCATAACCATCCCACTGGAGCTCACATAAAATCATCCTCAACAACAAGGCATTCTTCCTCTTGCTGGAGCTATAGCAACATATATACACAATCCTCAACATCAAGGCATAATCCTTCTTGTCGGAGCCAAAAAACAATAGAATAATCATAACTAAATCATAAACATCTCATAGAAACTCAAGACATTCACGAAAAAACCTCTGGTACAAGCCAAAATCCAAAAAATGATCTCAAACATACAAGAATTGACAAACTGGCAAAATAGGGTAGACTGGCGCATCCATGGAGTAGTTTAGCGCATACCTGGTGCAAATTAGCACATCCATGGTGTATAATGGTGCATCCAATCCATCGTATAGCGCATTTGGTGCATTATGTAGCACATCCACTCCATAGACCAAAAAAACATGAAAACAAAAGAAGTAAAGTTGTGAAACCACCCAGAATTGATCATAGGCTCACATATGGGCACAAAAACACTCTCGAAAGGTACGGAAGGCCAAAATAGAGCCAAAACAAAACATAAATAAAACAACAAGACAATAAAAGGGCATTTTGACATCATTACCCAACACCTCATATGCACAGTCATACAATAACATACCCCAATCACTCACAACTCGACCAATGACAAAATAGAGTAGGAATACTATTACAAATGACATGAATGACAGAGAAAAACCAATTTACAGGGTAGGCAATGAAAAATACAACAATCAAGACTTCATTTATGCATTTCATGGCAATGCTACATTATCACTCTTGCAAATAAAACACATGCATATATAAATATATATATATATCAACCCCCCAATCTTTGCAATAAAACT
This sequence comes from Cryptomeria japonica, assembly GCF_030272615.1. Lineage (NCBI taxonomy): Eukaryota > Viridiplantae > Streptophyta > Pinopsida > Cupressales > Cupressaceae > Cryptomeria > Cryptomeria japonica. Next base: position 277,802,609 of record NC_081409.1, read on the forward strand.
ATAAACATTATTCTTCCCACACATATTCTTTTCTTACAGGCACTGAGAAAACATATTCCTTTAAATCCAAATGCAAGAATGAAGGTAAGCTCCAACCTAGAAAAATAGAGTGATGGCAAGGAAATTTGAAGAAGAGCAATCCAACCAAGAAAACTCTTAGCGATTCCAAGCAAGCTCCAAAATGAAACCAAAATCTCCAGTAACATTCAAAAATCTCCAAGAAGCCAACCCCTGTGAAAACTCAAGACGACATATTTATAAAAATTAAATCAAAACCATAGCCAAAACCCAACCAATCAAAGAATTCCAATAAACTGTAACATATACATACCATGCATGAATACAAGGTAAATAATATAAACTAGTATTATTTACTTACCCCCACAAAATTACCCAGTAGAATAATAGGGTAGGTAAACTCCATAATATTTATTTACCAAATAAGTAACAAGAAGATATAATAATATAATATCCATAAATAAATAAATAAATAATAATCAAAGCTTAATTAAATAAATCAAAACCAATATAAATAAATATCAAAGCACCAATTAAATATAAACCAATAAATCAAAGAAGTGTTAATCAAATAAATGAATATTAATGTGTGGGGGAAAAAGCGAGACTAGGTTATCATGCCCTAATCCTACCTCTTGTCACACATTACGGAATACGAAAGAGCCTAGAGGTATCACACAATTGGCTACTTCTTTTTGTGAAAGAGAGAGCCATGGGCTACCTATTAGGGTTTCTATTCCTTTGTTGTAATTGAAAGGTAAGATTATGCAAGTCCAATTCCTAACCCTAAAATGCAAGTATGAACTAACAACAAGATTGCAGAATTGAACTTAGACAATGGAAAGCTGTAAACACAAGGATAAAACAAGAATGCAAATGCATACCCGGAGTCAAAATCGGACTGAAAATGTTCGGGATGGGGGCGCGGGCGCCACTATCCTGATTCTGCACCTGAAACTGCACCGGAAACTGCTGTTTTGCACTCTGGAACACTGTCGGAAACTGTCGAAAATGCTGTCTGTCTGGAGGACCAGGGCACCCAGCGCCTTTGTCCCAGGGACTAGGGCGCCCAGCGCCCCTGTCCTGGCAGGACCAGGGCGCCCAGCGCCCCTGTCCCAGTCTTTTGCTCTGCAATTTGATGCAGAGTGCTGTCTCGACCTGTTCTCTCCGGATCTGTATCCTGCGACGTCGTCCGAGTCCCGAAACCTGCACTTATATCTGAAAAAGGGTGTATGGGCGGCTATATAGGGTTTTGCCTTAGTCAAACCCCCACTTCAGTGATTTCCACCTCCATGAATAGCCAAGTTGTTTTGTAAAATGTATTGTGTGTGCAGACCTAGTGTGTGTGCAAGGTCCTAAAATGCAAGAAAGCAAACTAGAGCAACCTAGAAAGTAAACCCTAATTGCTTGTAAATGATAATGTAAATGCTCTAAATCAAGATGCAAAGTGATCTAAAGCACGAATAAATGAGATATTGAAGCTTATGCAAAGACATGAAAACAACATGAAATCATACCCAACCCTCAAGGGAGAGGTACAAGCCAATCTTCAGTCGGTAATCTCCTATTGTTCTTCAATGTCTTCCAAGCCCTAAATGGATGAATGGAATTGATAAATGCTTGATAGAGGGATGTTGTAAGATGTTGAAGTCTTCAAAGATCTGCTCTTTCGCTGCATATGAGGTTCCTGGAAACAAAAATCCCATCGCTTCAAATGAAGAAAGAGAGCTCTTATGTATGAAACCCTAGGTCGCAATTTCGTCTTTTGGCCGACCTAGAGATTGAATATCCCGCCAATTTCTTGGGGTTAAGCTTTATTTTATGATTGGATCGCGCTCCTAAAATTTCGGGAAAAATGTCCGGGACCGTGTGCACTCCGGGCGCCATGGTCCCGACAACTTTTCACCAAATTTTCAGGGCCATCAAATATGATGATTTTAGAGAGAATCCCGAAGTTACAGGTGATTTTGAGATGTTTTGACCCCCGAAATCAAGCCTCCAAGTTCAAAATAGGACTTAATTAGGGTTTTCGATTAGATGATGCATTGGAGGAATCACATGAAAAGGGGCACACTTTAATGAAAGGGCCCGACTTTATGATGTGAAGGATGATGAAATAGGACCTTAGACCTAATTAATTTGATTAATTAAGTGCTAAAGGAGAAATGTAATGCAAAATGCAACTGCGCCAAGGCGGGTGCTAAACTAGGTGTTAAATTGTACTACTTTAGCAAGTGCGTACAATTTATGACGTTACAATTAAACCTTAATAATAAATTACCAATAATAATTAAATATCTAAACTATACAATAATTTAATTTAATTTATCATTAATAACTATAGACACCTAAAAATGTCTTATCAATCATGAACTAATTTATTGTCCTATTAGTTAAATAATTCTTTAATTATTTAATAAAGCCAATTAGCCTAATTTCTTCTGAATTGATTCAATCATCACCCTCTATATTACTAATTATTCAATTTCTAATTCTTCATCATTTAATCATTTAACCCTTTCTCAAATATTAAATGTGGTGACCAAAACAAATAAATCGAGGTGAAAAGACCCACATACCAATGAGACTCTTGGTGCAAGTATATGAACTAATTCAATTAGTTTAAGTTCCCAAGGGGTGTCCCATTGTTCTCTATCTCATAGGATCCCTAAAGCCAATGTTTTGCTCTCAGATCATTGAGCAAATGACTTAGGAATGACAACTCCAAGAACGAGTGATATTTGATCTACATGCATGAGTGCATTCTAAGATCTATATGATGATTAAGTTAAGATGAAGATGATGATATGACAAAAGATTAGCAAATCATCCCAACATGATATACTAGCCTAGCATGAATATTCTTGATATAAAAAATACTTGTAAATATTATGATGATGTTTTAACAAAGAGAGTCTAAAATGCTTAGTAAATTAGGATATAATGCAAATGCATGAAAATTTTGAGATATGGAATATTGAAGAATGAGAGCTCTATTTATAGGGAAAATAGGGCAATGGATGGTTAAGATTGAATAATTTCAACAAGGGCTAGGATTGAAAGTTAATCCATGTTTACAATTCTCACCAATGAAATGGTGATAATTGTCAACAAGAGGTTGCTTGAGAGGAGATGCAAGAAGCATTAAATGCCTGAGAAGACATGAAGGTTACCTTAGGAGGTAAGGGTTGAGGTTAGGTTAGGGTTATCCAATGGATAAAGATTTTACCCAAGGGGTAAACTCTTGTGCAAGGGTTAATAGGATAACTAGGGTCAAATTCATAAGTGTTTGATGAGACCCTTGAGTCAAAAGGATGGTTAAGTTAGAGGAAAGTCTCTAACCAAAGGTCAAAGATGAGTTAACCATAAATGGTAATGTAAGAGCCTTTAATAGTTTGGAAGACTTTAGAGGTTAACCATTTAAAGACACAAAACCTTTAATGGTTATTGAAGACTTTGGAGGCTTTGAGAAGTGACTTCCCCTTGCTTAGGAATGTGCCAATAATTAGGAGTTGAATTAGGCTAAATTGGAAGTGATTAGAAGAATCTAGAAGGGGTTTAGGAGGCAAGTATGAGATGTAGAAAAATTCAAGTGGATGAGGGAAAAAGATTTTAATTAAAATAAAATTGCTTTATTTCAACTAAAATAGATGCAACTTTCATTAATACAAGTGGGGGGATTTAATAAATAAATTAGATTTATTTATTTTCAAGGATCAATTTAATTAAAAAGGGAGAAAGGGGAATTAATTAAATAGAGTGATTTATTTAATTAAAGGCTAGAAAAGGGTTATGTGAATTTAATTAAATAAATTGAGTAATTCATTTAACCAAAATAGATGAAAATGAAGAAAATAATTAAATAGAATTTAATTAATAAGGAGAATGGGGTTAAAATAAATATTAAATATTTATTTAAGAAAGTTGGTCAAATTTATACGTCTACAAGCATAACCAAGATATCATTGAAATCCCATAAGCAATATGATCCATCATGAACCATGAGCACATATAAGATCATCAAGTAAATCCATCATCATAATAATCAGGGATAAAAATCATCATCCATATAAGCCATCATATATCGAATGTCCATATAAAATGTCTAGCATCATCAACAATAAGCATCTGATCATATAGATAAAGTCATGAACCATCACTAAAATATCAATCATATGTTTAAATAAGTCTATTGATGCATAAATCAAAAGATAAGTCTAGGAAGGACACTACAATATCAAAAGTTATAAAAAATAATGCATATAAATTTAGAAAATATGAAGATGCTCTTCAAAAAAAATTTAAAACAAACACATTGACTTATTCAAAAAAAAAAAAAAAATGGCTAGAAAGACAAAAGGTAGTTTGCCATTTTTAAGGTGGTTACATCAATTTTTGTTTTTGATATTAGAATCAACAAAAAAAGGGTGTTGACCCTTTTCACTAATAACCCACATGTAGCATTAACAACTAACAACACACATACAACAAATAAATAAAAAACACTTAAAAGTCTTAGCAAGATAAGTATAACGATAGAAAGTCTTAGCAAAATATAACATAAGATCTAAAAAACTAAAACCAACCAACCCATGACTACTTGAGTGCATTGCTCCAATATTTAGTGAGGAACTTAAAAGAGTTATTTATAGTTTCCCTCTTTTTGAGCATTCTTACCCAACACTTTCTTCTACATCAGGCATAGGGAGGTGGCCGAGTTGTGCATCACACGTAGGTTGAACCTAGAGATATTCACCATCTTTTGCTCTATTTCCAACACTTTTTTCTTCAAGGCCTTCAAGTCCTCTTTGGTAGTCCTCCGATTAGCACAGGTGCACACAGCCCCTCCATGGTGAGTGTCCTCTTCCTCTGGCATGGCCTCCCGAGTCAGTCCAAAGGTTTACTTTTACCACTATCACTATGTATTGAACTATCACTAGTGAACTTGGCCGAACTCTCATCCTTCCTCATGTCATCCACAACATCTTTCTCATCTTCAAAAACATCACCATCATCAACACCATCCTCCTCTGATTCCCCATAATAGTCCACCAAATTTTTCCCTTATATTTTTACCAATTGTACACCCAACCAACCTACTAGAGTGTATATGATTGGCACTCCCTCTTCTCTATCATATTCACACACCTCCATCTTTGCATCACTAACAACCTCATGGATGGTTATCTTGGGTTTTTTTTGTCAATGGGGAAGGTTTATGAAGTTTCATTTTCTTGTCTGTAGTGGAGGTGGTATTTGATTGTTTGAGAACACAAAGACCTTCAACTACCATGCCATGGGTTGGGATAGCAAGGGAACTAAGACGGGATAGGGTTTTGGTGACACTTGGGATTTGTAGGTGTTTCTTTTTACTAGATCCCAGGGAATCAAGAATAGTAGCAACTGGGGGTGAATTAGAGCAAGGGGCTTCTGTAACCACCAATTTCTTAGGAGGGCAAAGGGTTAGGTGGAAATTGTAGAGGTGAAAGAAAAGGACTTAGTGAGGAGGGATGGGCTTCTGGACTTGTGTTTTGTCCATCTCAGCAACATCATGAACCGAGTTTTCAAGAGAATTTAACAGAAAAATATAAAGGAAAGCAAATCATGATTTAAAAAATGGTTAAGCAAGGGTAGGTGATAATAGTAATAAAATTTGAACCTTCCATCTAAAGTGAAAAATTTCATTATCATAAGGCAAGCCTAGTTCCATGGGCCCGGTAGGTCAGCCCTAGCAAATCCTCCATGAAGATAAGCTCCTCATTCTCTTGAGAGAATTGGGTCAAACTTTCATTATCCATCACCTGGCTCTATTATTTCCATTTTCTCCCTTTGGTGGAGAGGCTCATTGCTTTTATTATGACTTCCCCACTAATCTAAACGAAGTACCCCCCCACCTTGACCCTACTATTATCCCATGACTTGGCAAATCAGACATACAAGTTTTTTTCATATACCCATTTAAACATTCAATAAATTGTGTCACCTCTCCCTCATTACAAATATGCCACACCCTAACATTCCCTTTGAATTCATTTATGAGTGCTAGGCTCAATTGTCATCCTATCCCCACTAGAACCCAAACCAAAGACTTAGCCCTCTCTCACTATTTGTTTAAAAATAGTTGGTAAAAAAGCCTTAAGGCTTTGGCTTTAATCAATAGGATTAAATGCATGCCAATAGGGGGTAATAATTGTTAAGCGTTTGCATTAAACACCAAGCATGTCAACCCTCACCCATTTTACCCAATAAGGGATTACATAAAATCCCATGCACAAAAAAATTACACCACATAAAAGACTCATTAAAAAATTATTATTTTTGCTCTTTTGTATGATATCATTGGCAAGGCTACGCAAAAAAATGATAACAAATAGTCATCATAAAATGACCCTTGAAATTGGTCACCTCAACCCATTGATATGTCTTGTTGTGATGTGGGCCCCACCTTTTCTTCCACTTGGGCATGTTGTACCACGAGCAAGGCATCTACGTCAACTCAATGACCTTCACCCCCTCGAAATCATGATTGGGAATCTCACTATCATGTCTATTCATTTACATCAATTTTTGTTATCAACTGAATAAATCTAACAATATAAATAACTAAAATATTATCGAATATGAGAAACATGTCTTTGCAAGGTATACATTTTAAAATATTATCAAATATAAAAAAAAAGTCTTTGTAAGGTATTGTAGAGGTCTAATCCCTAGGCTTAATCACCCACTTGTGTAAAAGTGTAGAAGAAAAATAATGAAAGAACATTACATAATGAACTCATGTTACATAACATTGTCACAATATATGTTACAACTGTGTTATGTGCATCACCTACAAGTGAAATAAATGAGAAAATAATATTGTAACCTTTTATAAATTTTTTATTTCTTAACTTCTATATTGCTTCACATTTACTTCACACAACCCACAAAACTTGTACATGTGTTTCCACAATGATTCCATCCTATATATATCATCTGTAACCTCAACAACATCAATGAGGTTGACCTAATTAGATATAACTTGTAAATACAAAATAGTCGGCCCAAAAACAAACTCCAATGCAATGCAAAAATCACAATGAGACACATGAGACACCACATCATGTCGACAAACCATCCTATCCATCCAAAATCATCCCCTATAGATTTGCATGCAACTACACAGACCAAGACATTATAGGTTTAGGTGCAAAAGGTTACACTATTAATGCACACCAACACAACTTGCTCAAACTACAATGCGAACCACCAAGGGTACTTCTAGATGCCCAATATAGCATCGACAAACATCCACAATGCTAAATAACTGAGTTGCATTACCAAAATACTTAGTAGACATAGGAATGTAATGCATTCTTTTACACAGACATCGAAACAATCACAAATAATTGAACTTCAATTGTAGATCCCATAAATCAACACCAAAGATTTGGAAACTTCATGATACATCTTTATAAGCCTTTTAAAGAAACCACAAATAGATTCCACACATCTACATGATCATAGAGCTAACCAATTGTAACTATATTGTACTGGACCACATCTGGATCAAGGAATGCTAGTGAGTTACACATTTGGATCAAGGAATGCTATTGAGTTACACATTTGGATCAAGCAATGTTACCGAGTTACACATCTAGATCAAGGAATGATACCGAGTTACACATCTAGATCAACAAGTTTGACATCAATGACAACAAAAACTCATATTTGCAACATAACTATCTCCCTCTCCCTCTATATTTCTCCCTTCCTCCCTCCCTATATCTCCCCTCTATCTATATATTTGTATTAACCCCCTATCTTTATATATATATATCCTCCCTGTCTTTATATAATTTACCTATCTCCCTCCTCTTTCCCTATCTCAATATTTTCCTGGATCTCTTTCTCTTTCTCTTTCTCTTTCTCTTTCTCTTTCTCTTTCTTTTTCTCTTTCCCTCTCTCTATCTATATATCTCCCTCTCTTCTATCTATCTATCTATCTATCTATCTATCTATCTATCTATCTATCTATCTATCTATCTATCTATCTATCTATCTTTGTATCCCTCTCTATGTATTTCTCTCTCTCTCTCTCTCTCTCTCTCTCTCTCTCTCTCTCTCTCTCTCTCTCTCTCTCTCTCTCTATGTGCTTATATTTCTCTCTCTTCATATATACCTCTCTATAGATATATGCCTCTTTATAGATCTATCTTTCTTTCTCTTTATCTCTATGACCTTGGTCTCTTTTTATCTCTCTTTGTCTATCCTTCTACCTCCCTCTCCCTTTATCATTTTCTCTATCTATTTTATTTGAATTCACTTTTTCCTTCTCTCCCCTCTTTCTTTAGATCACGTAGAATGAAGTTCTCACCACCTTTAAAAAAATTGTAGAAATTTCTAGAAGTGTTTATTATCTTTATTTACCTATGTTATTCCTATTTGTTTGTAGGCGGTTCCATATTTATAATCTTGTATTGTAAATCTTTTTTATAGATCAAGTAGAAAAAGTTCATATAGAAGTTGAAATATGTTTTCCTTGCCATTTGCAATAGCTTTATTCTTTTTGTCCTTGACACATAAGTAAATTCTTTTTCATAAGGATATCCTAAAGGCATAAAAATAGAAAACCCTCTATGCAAAGTAAGTATAAGTTTTACAATTTGAGATGCTTTATAGCTTGTTTTTTTTTTTTAATTCTTTAAAATAGGAATGTGCATAACTAACTTTATATTTTATCACTATTGGCTCACTTAGTCTTAGAAATTATCAATTATTCTTTCAACTATTCTTCCAAATACCATTTGATAAGTTGATATAACATAAAGTGCATTTCTTTGTTGCAAATATGAGTTCTTGTTGATCATATATATAAGTTGTCAATATCCTTGGTCCGGATGTGATTTGGAGTAGTCCACTAATAGTGGGATAGTTCAGTGGTCATATAGATGGTTGGTGACTAATTGTAGTCACCTAAGATGGCATAAAAAGTTGTAATATATCTTTCCTATAGATTTAGAGATGATCTTTGTGGTTTGTAGTTTGTGTTGGTGAAGTATGACTATTCTAGTGAACGGTCTATTAGAGTTCATTCAGATATTGGTCCACATTATGGCACATATATTTCATCAATTTGTGCATTGGGGTATGATGTTGGTGAATGTAAATACATGATATATTCTAGTTTTCAAACTCCCATTTGGTCTACAGTTGGAGTTGTGTTGATATGAGTTCAAGTCTGCATAGTGACAAAGTGATAATGCACGAGAATATGCTGCATTCCTCTCCCTTTAGGTTTATGGTGATTCAATTCATTGATTTGTGTTTGTAGATATTAGGTGATTCCATGTTGAGAATCCACAAGTGTTTTTTATTTTACATATTGTGATTTGAGTTTGTTGTGTTGGTGTGCTTTAACCGCTTTGTCATTTGGAGCAAACCTATAATGTTTTCATCTGTGCAGTAGCGTGTAGATCTATAGGCATTGATTCAGGATGGTAAAGAAGGTGTGTTGGCATGTTGTGATACCTCACACATTTCATTTTTTCTTTTAAAATTCACTAAAGATTGTTTTTCAACCAACTATTTTGATTCTAACAATTACATCTAATTAGGCCGACCTAATTGATGTTGCCTTGGTTGCAAATGGTATAAAAGGAATGAAATAATTTTGTAGATGAAAGTATGAGTTTTGTGTATTGTGAAAAGTGATTATGAAGTGGTAAAAAGGTTTGCAAGTACAATTGTGTAGTAATGAAGGCAGTTTCAAATTTGTTTTAATAGTGAATTGTAATTAGCATATCAATGGATGTAGTTGCCTACAGTTCACTCTTATTGATGTATCTCTTTCATATGTAATGAATCTTGCCATGAAGAAGAAATCTCTAGTGTCCAAAAGTCTTTTTTTACCTTGCTCTAAGGTTGTGTACCTCAATCTCGCAAGTCCACATTAGGGGTAGTGAGCTCCTTGGCCTTGATCTAAACATTGTAACCTATTCTTCATATAATGGGATATTTCTTAGTGTGGTTTTTCCCTCATTGGGTTCTCTATGTAAAATCTTGGTGTTCATGTGTGATTCCTTTTTTGTTTTCCAATTCTTTATTTTTGCACATGTGGTAAATGGAATGAATGATAGTTGAGTGGTTAATATGGTTAAGATTTAATAAATGTTGATTAGTGCCCCCCTCTCAGCATTCAAAAGTGTTTAACAATTGGTATCAGAGCAAGATTCCTGAAGAAACAATCTAATAAATGAGGTAGATTTGAGATTTGAACACTATGTTTGAATCTAAGAAAGATTTGGATGCTATGAAACGACACCAATGAGACATTGATGATGTAGTAGATATGGAAGGAGAACTAAGAGTTGCTATTGTTGATTTGAATGAAAGTAGAGGAAAAAATAAGAAAGCAAAAGAACACATTGGATATCTAAGAAATTAATTTGAAGATGGGAAGAAGATCATTGATGATCTTGATATATAGCTACATATTATATCTAGAGAAAGTATCAAACTTTAAGAAGAAGTGAACGTGTTGATGAAAGAGTTGATAGAAGAAAAATAAAAAATTGACAAGGGATTGAAGCTTAAAGCTGACAGTGAAATACTTGATATGATATTAAGTGTTCAAAAGAAAACTAAAGATAAAGGTGGACTTGGTTTTGAAAAAGGTGAAAGCTATGAGAATCCTATCAAAGAGGATAAAGGAACATAAAAGGTCAAGGATGAAATGATGAAACCCAATGAAGATCAAAATAATTTCATTCCGATCTAGAACAAGAAGAATTTTAGGAAGCCTCCTCCTGCTCAAACCAGGTATTCATCATCTTTTAATGATAATTGATTTTTATGCAATAACTTTGGACATAGAGCTAGTTAATGTAGAAGTTAGATCAAATCTTAGTCATTTAATGGTCAATGGTACTCGTGCAATAAGTGTGGGTGTAAGGCAAATGAATATAGAAGTAGGATGGTGTCGAATGTATATACAAACTATGGTAGAAATGTTCAATCTTTCAATGGATAATGTTATGCATGCAAAAAATATGGGTAGAAGGGTATTGAGTGCAAGTCTAATGTCAGGAGTGGAAAGGGTCTTTAACAAGGTCTGACTTGTTATAACCACAAAAGACTTTTGGTTCGATAAAGAAGATTTATTTTAATGAATAAAAGGAGAAGATGAAGATGACATGAGTAAAGAAATCTACTGATAATGTGGAAGAAAAGGCAATGGATGGATCCGTGCCTACTAATGGTGTAGATACTTCCTCTAGAAACTAGACAATATGAATTGCTTGAGGAGGAGAACACATTAAAAATCTTATGAACCCCCTTGTGGTTTGGATGTTGAATTTCTTCCTGCATGACAGAGGTTGTGAAGGAATTTCAGAGCATTCTAGATGTTTGCAATAGTTTGCTGAGATGTTTGAGTTTTCTAGTAAAACAGATTATCTTGTTTTTGAGGTGTAATGATAAAATGTATTTATGATTATACTCTAAGTAGATGGATACAACTAATAAATTGTCTTCTTGAATTCATTTTGATCATTTGTGATTTTGTGAATTCAAGAACTATTTAGTGCGAAAGAGTTTTCTAGTTCGACAAGTATGATTCAAGGTTTTTTGGTAAACCCTGGGTTTTCTATTTTAGTTTGTGTAGTGTGTAATGACTACTTTGATTGTCATTGATCTATCTTTGAAGCCATGACTGATTTTCAAGCCTTATCCATTTGTGGCTATGTTGAGTGAGAAGGAAGAAGCTTTTTTGAGGGTTTCGACAGACATTATTTACATTGAAGATGTTAGGGTATATATTCATGCGCCCTTGACATATGTAAGCCATGTGAAGTTTAATGATTTATGAAAGCAATTAAAGGAAGATAATTTTATGGCATACAACCCCAATACAAGCACATTTCAGAGCTAGGTTTGAACATTTGGAAAGATTTCCCTGACTTCATCCATGAACATGCATGGGTTCACTAATTCTAATTTTGATTCATGAGTATGTGATGCATCTTGACATGCCTCACAAAATCACAAATAATGCCATAAGGGCCTTGACAAGGTTGTGCTCTACTGGGTGAATATTTTGTCACCAACATACTGAAAACAAAATATGTATTTCACACACAACTATGTTGAGACAAAGTCTCTCCTCTCATAAAGGGGAGGTTCCTTGATAGAACTTGATACTTCAAACAACTTAAAAAGTAAATTCTAGAGTTAAGCTCAAGGTGTATAATTCTCTTTTTTCATAATTAACATGTATCCTTTCACTTGGTACAATCTTCTTACAACAATAACTACAATCACATACAATAATCAAAATTTTCTCTCTCCAAATCAACACAAGCACAAAGTATTATTTAGATAAAGATACTATCTTTGACCTAACAACTGAAGTACCTTGCAGCCCAGAGTTTTCAAGGTATATATATAACTTCTAACTACGGAAAGCAATCAACAATAGTGCAAAGTCTCCTACTTAATCACTGCATTACAATAAAATTCCCAATTATGTAATATAGCTGAAAGTCTATATTCACACCTAGAAAGCTCCTTTAATCACATAACACATACAAAAACCATCAATAAAATATGGAACATATACAAGTAAATGACGAAAGAACATCCACTCATATAAAACAATTTTTGTCTAACTCAAAGTTTGGAATCATAAAAATTGCCTTCTTTATTTTCTTGATCAATTCTCAAAACAAGGGAACTCAAAGTTTCATTTCAGACAAAAATTTGGCAGAGTTTTACTAAGCTTATAAAAAGATAAAAATATTTACAAATGAGGTTCCTCCTTTTATAGGAAAGGAGTGGAGAAAAAAGTGGGCACAATTGACTAATTTAACTATAGAGTCCCAAATGCTTACAACTTCTGCATAAAATAAAAGTGCAACTACATGAAAACTTGTGGTAAAGGAAAATGCAACTACATGAAAACTACTTAGTGTCAAAGAGGACACTTTATTCTTCATTCTCCTCCTCATTGGTCTTTTGGAATTCTTCGAATCTAGCTAGTGTAGCTTGCACTTCAGATTTATCTAGTGCTATTGTTGACTTGGCGATGGCGTGAACGCGGGAAATTGAATCTTCGACTTTCACATATGCTCTTTTAGATTTCTTTAATACGGATGCAAAATCATCCAAGTTAACTTGGATTTCAATCAACTTATCAAATGATGACAAAGAAAATTCACCATCCACTAACTGGCTTATCATAACAAATAATTCCTTTTCAATAGTATCACTGGGTAAATTCTTTTGATCTTAATCATATAACTGGCAAGGAAACTCAACTATCCTTGATGAAATATCAATAATTCCATAAGCACATAATTTCCTATCTTGATCTAAATCCTTGACCAGCACCTTTGTTAATTAATCCTTGTGTGCTAGCATTGCTCGAGTTTGAATGTACTCACCTCAAGTTCGTACCATATTATTCTTGACAAGGATGTCTATCATGTATTCCCTCATTTTATCCCACAGTGCTAGATTCTTTTCAAACTATTCTATCTCCTAGGATAATAATGACTATACATCCTGTACCTGAACTTGTGCATTCTCAAAATCCAACAAGAGCTTGACCACAGAACTAAGGAGATGCGATCCTTCTGATTTCAAAAGATCAATCCATTCTTCTACCACCCTGCCCTTGATGCCTACCTCCTATGATTTCTTGAGCGCTGCTCCATCTACAAAAGAAACTATGGGTTCCACTTCTTGTGATGACTGAGTTACTTTGAGAAGTACACCAATCACCTATTCACATTTCTATTTTCACTCTATCTTCTCAGCCCTCTCTTCACCAAGTCTGCGGATGAGGGAGTTTAATGTTGATTGAGTGTCTTGTTTAACACTCTTATGTGTTTTTGTACTTAACTCCAAAGTTTGTACTGTATAGTATGAAGGTTGAACTTGATCCTTGTTTTTATCTAAAGGAGGTACTAGGACCTCAACATATTTCCTTTTACTAACAAGATCAACCAATATCTTGAAAATAGTCTTGGGCTTCTTGGAGGTCTTTGATTTAGTAGGAGCCAACCGTCTAAAGTCAAATTCATTAGGAGAAATTGTCTGATTTTTCCTCTTTGGAGCCACAATATCCATCCACGGGGAAGATTTGATCATGGTGGCGGTATTGTGACTTCCGCTTGAGTAGACACAGGTGCTTGTGAGGTACCTTGACTAGTTGATGTAATCTCAACAACTTGAGATGTTTGTGCAAGATCAGTAGTAACAACAATGGTAATAAGAGGTTGGATCTCAGTAGTAATAGTAATATTAGGAATTAACATTGATTGCTGATCTTGAGACATTTGTGACATTGCCTCCATGAAGTCAAGAATAGAAGATTCAATCATGGATGTTGGAACATCATCAAAACTAGGAAGGCTTGATATTATTACAAACTCATGATCATCCCGCCCTCGAGATAATGCAATATTCAAATCCTCATTTTCTTGTTCATCATGATCATACTCATCCGAGTTGGAGTCAATGGAATGAATGGTTATATGTGTTGAAGCAATAACCCGTGGTGTTGCAGAGGAAGTACTAAGCAGTAGTGGAGTTGATTCTTCCCCATCATGCATCTATTCTTCATGTGAGATCTCTCCTTCTTCTTACTCTTTTTTTGATTCCTCTGATATAATTTATTTAGTGGCCCATTGTTGCGCTACTTGGGAAGTAGAAGAAGATTCTCCTCCCTTAGGTCCTTTCATAGTGAATTTGTACTTTGGAGCCTTTCTCTTGGACCTAGGAGATGGAATTCATGGTAGTTTCCTGTAGGTCTTGCTTATTCTTTGTTCTTGACTCCAAAATTTTCCCTACAGGACCTTCATCATCCTCTTCATCTCCATAACTTGTTGGAAGTTACTTCATCCTTATTGCCTTCTTCATCAACCATGCATTTGTGTTTTCCATAATGGAAGAAAACCTTGCAAAGATCGACTTGTTTTCCTTTTGTGACCATTGACTAGCAGGTAAAGGAGTGTTAGAAATATTACTTATCAACAATATCATCTGTATCCCCCATTGTATCTCGAATCCTAGCCAAATCTAGGTTCTCTATTTGCTCCAATGTAAGATAGCTGAATCTAATTTTCTGACATCTTCTTCATCTATGCAATCTGCCCATACATCCTTCAACCTGTATATATGTACATAGCTTCTCAGAATCTTGTTCTTCATTCCATGATAATTAAAATTATCATGAGATTTGAATCTCTTCATTGCGACCCATTGCATTTCTTCCTCCATATTTTTAGCTTTAGGAGAAGTAAGTAACGAATACCTCCCTATGGCTTGAAGAAATTTAAGAATCAATTTGTGCGATGCAAATTGCTTTTCATGCACATGTATCAGCTGTCTGCAGAGCTCCATCACAACGATCCTATCCGATGGATACCTTGGCAAAATAAAGGAGCACCAGAATAACAACCAACATGGATGTAGATAAAGGTTGGGAATTGAAGAAAAACACAACCATATTTATTGACTTTGTCATAAGCTGCTTGTGAAAGCATATTCTTCTAGAGTTCCTTATCAAAAAGACACTTCCATGTACCGAAAAATGCACCATTGATCCTTCTAAAAAGGCTCCTCTAGTTGTGAATAGTCAATTGGTAGTAATAATCCCAGATAGATATCTGCCTTCTATCACCTCTTGTAGACAGTCCTGGAAAGTGTCTAATAGAGGCAACTGCATACACTAGGTAGGAGGTCATATATAATTTAAGAGTATTTCTGACCTCTTTTAGTTGAGCACAGATTGCATCACTAATCTGCTCTCCCCAATCTATCTTGTCAGTGCCCTTCCTGATGATGTTCATGTACAAGAACGTCCAGGTCTGAAAGTGATGAGAGTATAGAATGCCTTTGATTCTTGCAAGAAGTGTAACCATTCCATTATATTCCTCATTGAAATCACTTTTATGAAAAAACTTGGGCCATATGGATGTGGTGGAGGCTCTAGCAGTTTGCAAGAAAACAATGTTAATTGTTTTCTTACTATATCAACTTAACTTTCACCTTAGAGAAATTACCAACAAACTTGTTAGTCCATCATGTAAATATAACTCAAGCTTTAACCAATGAAACAACATGAAATACAAGTAAATAAAATATTATATATGTCTCATTGTGTCCTAACCCATTGTTCTTGGTTGCATATGATTTGATCTCAGACAAGAACTGGTAGCTTCCAAGATGGCAAGTGTGGAATGGAATGATAGATGATATGATATGAAAAACTATGCTAAGAAAATGATTTATGCTAAATTTCTCAAAAACTCTAAAAATGCTAAACAAATAAACTCACAGATGAAAAGATTAAGACTCCTAATTGACTATAAGATTAACTATTAGTTTCAAAAATGGCTTAGGAGACCTCTATTTATAGATTTTTGAGTGCATGAGCTTAGGTGGCAAAGATCAATGGTCATGATTAAATATTGCAATTTGGATGGCTATGAGCAAGAGTTTGAGATGTGAGAGATAAAGGTGGAAGATGTTCCTTCTACACCTACATGATGGAGGAAAAGGTGGAAGGAGAAGCCAAGTGTCAGAAGGCTCACCTTGACTGAGGATGAATATTGAGATAATCTAGGATAGCTGGAGAAGATTTAGGGATAAGAGGACAAGTGGACTCAACTCCCTCCAAAGATGTAGGAAGGTTGGAGAGAATATAGGGAGGATGAGAAATGTGCGTACATACACATTATTTGAAGAATGATTTGGAAGTTGGAGATAATGATGCATATTAATATTTAAAAATATTAATATCTTTAGCCACATGATTGATGAGTTGGCAAAGAAGAAGATGATGTGGAGATGAGATGAGTCTGAAAAGGGAGATTAAATAATTAAGAAATTATTTAATAATGGAACTATGGGATAGTGGATAGGAGATAACTAAATATTAGATATTTAATTAATTGGTTTATAAGAAAAGAAGATAAATGAATGAATGAATTAAATATTTTAATTAAATTAATTAATAGAAGAATATCAAATGAATTAAATAAATAAATCTTTTCAAATTAACTATTTAATAAAAGAATAATCATTAAATAAATATAAAATATTTGTTTAGTTGCTCATAGCCAATTTTATGTGTATACATTTTGCCCCTCTTTGAAATGATCTTGAGACAACATTGTTTCAAAGATTAAATCAAGTCTTGATATTGCCTTTGATGAAGATGAAAATCCTGATTGTGTGCTCCCTCGGGAGATTGATCTTGAAAATTTTGATTGAGCGATTAATCTGGCGATAAGTTGATTGAAAAGATTTGATTAAAAATAGGCCCTGCCCTTGTGAAAAATAAATAAAATTGCCCAAATTTTGAAAAATTAATTACCCTTTCAAAAAATAAAAAAGGTAATAATAAAATAACCTTGGCCCATTTTATCCTCATTTGCAATTTGTCAGCTTTTGGAGAAAAAAGATTTTGGAGTTCTAAGCTGGCAAGATGGTTATCCAGTATGAGAACCATAGATTTGAGCGCGTCCATCAATACAAAAGACCTATTGAGTACGGCCCACCGGTGAGTGACCTATCCCGAGCTTTGTTTTGAACTTTGCATACAAGTTTCCAATTTTTTTGCATGTTTTAGGGTAGTTTAGTGCATGTATGAATTGTGTTAGCGCTTCTATTGATTTAGCGCATGTACCCTTGATGTTCACACCTTTGTCATAGATGTTAGTGCTTTTGTTGGGTTAGCGCATGTGACAATTAAGTTCATGCATTTGAGTTGTATGTTAGCGCTTTCACCTGATTTCACGCTTTTTTTTGATGTGTTCGTGTAAATGTTTTATGGGTTAACGCTTTCAAGTGATTTAGCACCTGTGTGCTTTATGTTAGCACAAATTTTTAGGAGGACAACACATTTGTTGAAAACTAAACTTTTTGATTGATAAAATGTTGAAGTTCAATCAGATGAATTTGATTAGACATTTTGATGTGTGAATTTGATTGATTGATAGACAATTAATGATGATTGATAAATGATTTGATTGATTTGATTTGATAGATAGATTGTTGATTAATTGCTTGATAGATGTTTGTGATCGATATATGTTTGTTTGCTGATTGATGTGTTGATAGAAGCTCGAAGAGACTAATTTTGTCTTTGATGAAGAGCTTGATTTGTTGATCATTTGATTGATTAGCATGATTTGCATGATAGATAAGACTTGATTGAAATGGTTGATTTGATAGGATAGATGATTGATAAACAACTTGTCTGATTAAACAGGAGAAACTAGATGTTCTCTAGTGTCGGGAAAAATTCCCGGCTATGCGCCATTTAGTTCCAAAGTCGAGTCAGGATGAGATTAGTCACATTGACGCATGTGATCTATGTCACCTCTTATACATGCCAGATATCACACATAATAGGGGTCTGTTGGCTGCATTAGCTGAGAGATGGCATAGCAAGCACAATACGTTTCACCTACCCATTGGTGAGATTAGTGTGACGCTCAAGGATGTATATAGGATCCTTCACATCCCTATTACTGGTGAGCTCCTCCATGATGATCACGAGGATCTAGGTGGGACTGAGGCATGTAGAGAAGTGTTCAAAGATCAAAGCATTGATGGTGGAGAGATTCGATGGGAGGACATGATCATGCACTATGAGACTCTCCCAGTGATACTTATAGGCTAGATTGGTGGATTCATATGTCCTGATAGGAGATCATGAGGTTTTGTTGTTGGATGGGGAGGCATTTTGAAAAGCATGACGCAACATTGTACTCATTATGTATGGGGTGTTTGTATGCTAGCATATCTTTATCATGATTTACATGAGGTTGTGTATGATGGCAGGGTGAGTCTGTTGACTGGATGTACACTCCTTCAAGTCTGGTGCTGGGAGCACATTGCTCTTACTCGGCCAGTGCATGACAGAGGTCATGATGATGGTCAACTTTTTGTCTATTTGTATAGAGGTATTACTACTAAGCCTAAGCTGGGTAAGCTCGAGTTTTGGAGATGGGTACTGGATTCCATGGATATTGTTATTTGGAGGCCTTATATTCATTGTGAGCCTTGGTTGGAAGACAATTGTATTTTGCCATTGATTTTGCAGAGTAGATATCTTATCGGCTACACTCCGTATATTATTGAGAGGCAATTATTTGGTTGCATTTTGAGACAGTTTGGTATCATTCAGCACATGCCATCCGATGTATGCATGTTGATACAAAGACATACGAGATTAGTGTCCTTCTTTGTCTTTTGACATAGTATACATAGGGTTTTTGTCTAGTTCCATTATTGCATATGATTTGAGACCACATATTTTGGATGCGAGGATCACAGAAGATTATGCACAGTACCTTTTGACACACCCATTCCTTTGTATCACTGATCTTGCAGACCCTCCTCCTAGCTCAAGAGATGAGGAGTCAAATTCAGATGATCTTGTTGTTAGGTAATGAAGATGGAGATGAGAGCTCAAAGCTACTCGAGAGGGTGGAGGAGATGAGGGAGATGATGGTGATGGTCGAGGAGGGAGGAGAGGATGAAGATATTGGGGCAGCGAGAGGATTACCTTCTCCAAGATTAGGCAAAGGTAGTGGATTGGACAGAGGTTGGGGGAGGGGGATTGATTTTGGGCACATCTGTTTAGATCCTGGGGTGATAACAACATAGGGAGGCTGGGATGAGAGTGAGGAGAACTCGAAGGATCACGTACCACTCATTCATCAATAGATTATGAGATCCACTTAGGTTCAGACTCCAGCAGGTGGAGAGGGTGGAGAGATGGGTGGGGATGAGGTCATGTAGGATATACCTCAGCAGGAGACCATGGACAAACTTAGAGCATAGATTGATCAGCTTAGAGAATAGGTATATGCGCTCACTGTTGAGAGGGATAGAGATGTGAGGAGGGATAGAGCTATGAGGAGATATCGAGATGCACAGACTACACTTAATCACATACAGGGGATTGGGTCTGGTACACTCTTAGCTGACACTATTAGGGCATTAGTCCGGGCTAGGAAGGAGACAATACATTTGTGATGATTATATGAGGATTCGGTCTCAGAGAGCCAGCGAGTAGGTAGCTATGTGACTACAGTCAGGATGGATACCAACAGTGGTGGGGTTATGGAACCTCCTCAGAGGGATTGAGGAGTAGGGCCTTCTGGAGGATATTCTCATCCACATCCATAGAGACAGATAGATTTAGGTGGGAGTGGCATAGGGCATCCATGATTTTAGACTTGATTATGAGACATTGTATGTTATTGATTATTTCTTTGATATCATTGTATACTTAGATTTTTTATTGTTTATGATGATATGCAGACATGGACTCTATATGATACGTTGATTCATGATTGATTATGCATTCTACTAGGATGATGATGACCTTTATGATTTATATGCATTGATTACATGGATGATGCTATGATGATCTTTCCTTTCCTTTCCTTTATGTTTTATGATGATCTACATGCATATGAAAATGATTCTATGATGCTTAAGTTAAATGATTAAATGTAATGATCTTTATGGAAAATTCTTATAGTGACGTATGCAAATGGATGCTTATTTATATTCCTTGATGTATATGCATATGATGATGAAATTCATTTGATTTTGATTTTAATGATTTAAATGCACTATGATGAGTATGGATGGTAAATGTAAATGCTTATAATGATTAAAGGATGAGATATGAATAATGATGATGCAATAATATGGTTAATGAATTTAAATGCACAAATGCAATTAAATGAACCTAATGGATAAATGATTAATAATGAAACTAATGATAACTAGATGCAAAAATTATAATGATATTGATAACTCAATGATGAATGAATAGTACCAAATTGGTACTGAGAGGGGGGGGGGTGAATCAGTATAGACAAAAACACACTCTTAAACCGGTTTGTCAGCAGACACTGTGCATTGACAGACAAACAGTAACACCAATCCTTAAACAGAGTACAACCGGCAAAACCCATAATAACTGAGACAAGCATAAACCGGTTGATACTTATCTTCTCATATAATCTAACACTTCATTTCCATTTCACCCTAATGCATGAGCAGGTAATCTACCATCAAAGATATACATATAAGCAACTAGATCAGCATGATTCACCGCTTGACATAAAACAACATAGCATCACATGAAGAAGACATCACACATGACACACATATTTTTCACATGGAAACCCAACTGGGAAAACCATGGTGGGGATGAATACCCACGAGCTTGTTTTTGAACTCTTTAGAAGTTCGCTCTATTAGGAGCCTTGTTCGGTTAAAGACTGATACAATAGGTTCTGTTAGGAACTGATCCTGTTAGGGATCACCCGGTTAAGGGATGGCTAGAATACCCGGTTAAGGGTTAAACCCTGTTAAAGGTTACCTTGTTAGAGGATTTCAAAAACTCAATGGTTTTGAGTCACCCTGTTAAAGGATTTACAGCAAGCCGGTTAAGGCCACCCTGTTAAGGGATTTTCCAACTGTTGAGGTGGTTAGAGATCAATAGGTATTACAATGATCTGGTAACAACACTCAATGCCAATGTAGATCTACTTAAGCTCCTCTTCACCTTCTATACTTACACTCTACAGGTATCACTTCTCTCCTCTGGTCTGGCAAGAATCACGTATCCCTTCTCTTGGATACACACAAACAACTTTTTCCAACAACCTCTGAAAGAATCACAACATCGACCTTATAGGAAAACATATAGGTCGATAGCATAAACCCTAAACCCTAAACTTGTTAGGTTAAGGAATTCAAACAGTTCAATCCTGACCGTTGAGCACATTGCATTAAATGCAGCAGTCTTGATCCAATCTCAAGACATTCTTCATCGTCCATTTTCCACCGATTTCATGGCAGTTGATAACCCATCACACATTATCACTGTTTATAGACTTCACAAATTACCGAGGTAGATAGGAACAATCTCCTTCATGCAAGATCCTTCACGCAGACAAGGATTACATGGAAACATGATTTGTTCATCATTATCATGCTAACTCATCACACACAGTCACCAGTTGAGCCGCATAGGCTTGAAGCACTTCAATCGGAAACCTTGAAGTTGAGACTACAAACCGGTAGTCATACAACACTTCAATGTGCCGGTTCCCATAACCATATGTCGGTTCACCTTGAACAAACACACCGCTTCACTTTGGCACAAATGTCGGTTCACAGTGTTATACCGGTTCTCTTCGCTTCATCATATTGACATCAATGACAACACACAATGTCATTATGTCCTCATACCGGTTAACATAATGCCAACAATCTCCCCCTTTGGCATTGATGGCAATATACAAAGATATCTCTCCGCTTCACATCTTCTCCCCCTTTGACAACAATGCCAAAGTGGAGGCACAAACTACCCTGTTCCATTATGCTGCTCCCCATGAGGAGTATAATCCTTCAACACATCAATCCAAATTTTTTTTGACTAAGCAATACCTGACTGATGTGGAGCATATGCCATTAGTTTACCTCCTGAAGGGGCAACACCCCTAGTTCACCTCTTAAGTACATAAATGTAGCCTTTGGGAGAGGCTTGGTGAATATGTCTGCTAACTGCTCCTTACTAGAAACATGTTCCAGTGCAATCTCTTTGTTCTGAACCTTTTCCCTCAAGAAATGATACTTAAGCTCAAAGTGCTTGGTTCTAGAACGTAAAACCAGATTCTTGGAGATGTTAATTGTACTAGTATTGTCACAAAATATACTTACCGGTTCAGATACAGGAACTTTTAAGCCATTTAATACATGCTTCATCCAGATTGTTTGAGTGCAGTTCATGAAAGCTGCAACATACTCTACTTCAGTTGTAGACTGAGAGATACAACTCTGCTTCTTACTCATCCATGAGACTAGTCTACCACCGAGAAAGAATGCACCACCGGTTGTGCTCTTCCGGTCATCTACATTACCAGCCCAATCAACATCTGTGAACACTCTCAGGTTAAAATCATTATTGTATGGATACCATAACCCATAGTCACTAGTTCCTTTCAGATACCTAAGAATCCGCTTGACTGCAACCAAGTGGGACTCTCTTGGACTTTTCTGGAACCTTGCAGTAATGCCAACTACATGTGCAATATCCCGTCTGCTATGCACTACATAATGCAACTTACCAATCATGGATCAGTATTCCTTCTCATCAGCCAATGCTGAGTCATCCTCTTTGGATAGTTTACAACCGGTTACCATAGGTGTACCAACCGGTTTGCTATCTTCCATGCCAAAGGTCTTCAACACCTCTTTGACATACTTGGCCTGAGTGATAAAGATTCCATCTTTCATCTGCTGGATCTGCAGTCCAATTAAGAACTTAATCTCCCCTATGAGTGACATCTCAAATTCTTTCTTCATCTCATCTGCAAACTCATGACTCATCTTGTCATCTCCACCAAAGATAATGTCATCAAAAAATACCTCACAGATCAGGATCTGATCTCCTTCAGACTTCAAGTAGATATTGCTATCTTCACTTGTTCTCAAAAATCCAATCTTCACAAGATGGGAATGCTGATGTTCATACCATGCTCTAGGTGCCTGCTTTAGACTATATAAGGCTTTATGTAGCCTACATACCATGTCACTATCTTCAGATAGGGAAAACCCATCTGGTTTCTCAATATACACCTCCTCTTCAAGTACACCATTTAGGAATGCATATTTTACATCCATTTGATATACTTTGAAACCTTTAAAAGCTGCATATGCAAGAAGCATACGAACTCCTTCCAATCTGGCTACAGGAGCAAAGGTTTCTCCATAGTCTTCTCCTTCTTCTTGGGCATATCTTTTGCACACCAATCTGGCTTTGTTCTAATCATTGTGCCATCCTCATTCAGCTTATTTCTGAAAACCCATTTAGTACCAATGACATTTTTATGCTCTGGTCTGGGTACCAAAGACCATGTACCATTTTTCTCTATCTGGTCGAGTTCCTTCCATTGCCTTGATCTAGTCTTCATCTTTATGTGCCTCTTTGAATGATTTAGGCTCAAATTCAAAGATCATACATGAGTTTTCTCTGACCTTTCTTCTTATAAGGATTCCTGCATCCTTATCTCCTATGATCTGCTTAGGATCATGATTCAGCTTGACATACCTAGGAATGGTCTTGATAGATTCCTCTTGCTTTTCTTCTTCATCCTCATCTCTATCAGTATCAACATCTACATCTGTCAGTGTAGGAATACTATTACTGGTACTTGGTTGACTGACAACCGGTTCCCAGGAGGTTGCAACCGGTTCATTTATTGCTTGCTCACTGTCGATTTCCTCAGTTTTCTCAGAGGTTTCATCAACTCTTACATTGATGCTTTTCATAATTCTGAGAGTCCTATTGTTGAAACACTTGAGAGCTTTTCTCTTGGTGAAATACCCTAGGAATATTCCCTCATAACATTTTGCATCAAATTTGCTCTGGTGTTCACTCCTCTTGATGTAACATTTGCTACCAAACACTCTAAAGTAGCTAACCACATGTGTCTTGCCAGTCCAATACTCATAAGGAGTTTTATCCTTACCTTTCTTGATGAGTACCCGGTTCATTGTGTAGAATGCAGTGCTCACCGCTTCTCTCCAAAAGGTGTGAGCTACCTTTCCTTGAATCAACATGGTTCTAGCTGCTTCAACCATAGTCCGATTATTCCTCTCTGCTAGGCCATTCTGCTGTGGAGTCCCGGGGGTAGGTAGTTGCCTCTTGATGCCATGTTCTTCACAGTACTTGTTGAATTCACCGGAAGTGAATTCCCCTCCTTGATCAATTCTCAGGCACTTGATCCTTTACAGCTTTCCTGCTCCACTAATGCTCTGAAAGCTTTGAACTTTACAAAGGCTTCAAACTTGTCTTTCAAGAATGTGACCCACATCATTCTTGAGTAGTCATCAGTGAGAATCATGAAGTACCTATCACCCTGCACACTTCTAGTTTTCATAGGACCACACAAATCAGTATGCACAAGATCAAGCAAGTTGTCAGCAGTGAAAGATTTACCTTTAAAGGTTGAGGATGACATTTTCCCCAATTGACACTCTCTGCACAAGGTATTATTCGGTTTGCTTAGCACCGGCAACCCTCTAACTGCCTTGATCTTACTAGCCTTCACAATGTTATCAAAGTTTACATGGCAGAGTCTCCTATGCCATATCCTACTATCATCAAATTTAGCCATAAGACATGTACTTATATTTTCATTCAGCTGAAATAGGTTACCTTTGATCTGCATGCCGATGGCCACCAATTCACCACTCTTTCCTTTTATTCTGTAAACTCCATTCTTGAATTCCAGAGTGAGACCACTATCATTCAGCTGGACAACACTCAGAAGGTTGTGTCTGAGACCATCAACCCAATACACATTGTCAATACTACTCTTTCCATTTAGAGAGATTGACCCTCTGGCTTTGACCATACATGGTGCATCATTACCAAAGCAAACCACACCACCATCATACTCTTCCAAGGATAGAAACTTGCTTCGGTCACCAGTCATATGGTGAGAACAACCACTGTCAATAATCCACTCATTGGAATTATCAAACTGGGAGACAAGAGCCTTCTTGTCTGACACATCTTCCTTGATAGCAACAAACACAATACCTTCATTTTCTTCATCCTCTGATTCCTCATCTGTGAAACCTTCATCAACTGCCACAAAATAGTTTCTCCGATTTCCTCCTTTTAATTTCTTGAACCTTTCCGGTTTGTCCTTGTTGTCGCCATTAGGACAGTTTACAACAATATGTCCTATCTGGTTACAAGAAAAGCATTTCAAAGGTAGCTTACCTCTGTATTTGCCAGTTCCTTTAGGGATTTTCCTGGCAAGAAGAGCTTCAAATGCCATCAGAATCTCCTCATCATCCATTTCTCTACTCTGTCTTGGTTCACCACTAGTGCTAGCTTCTTTTCCTTTTCTGGATGGTACAACAGAAGATTTAAAAGCTGATTCAGTCTTTTTAACACTACCATCAAATCTATTTAGCTCATAGGCTGTCAACTTTGCAATGATGGAGTCTAGGGATACCTTAGTCTTGTCTATTGATCTCAGCTCCTGAATAGTAGCAACCCTTATTGCATAGACCGACAATAGGGATCTCAGGACTTTGCTTACCACAGTGGAATCTTCCATTTTACCACCTGCACTCTTGATATCTCCAACAACGGTTTTGATTCTTATTCCATACCGTTGAATGGTCTCACCTTCAAC
Source organism: Cryptomeria japonica (assembly GCF_030272615.1). Taxonomy (NCBI): domain Eukaryota; kingdom Viridiplantae; phylum Streptophyta; class Pinopsida; order Cupressales; family Cupressaceae; genus Cryptomeria; species Cryptomeria japonica. The sequence continues at coordinate 277,828,867 of NC_081409.1, forward strand.
CATATGCATGTCTTCAAACTTCCCTCTAAGGCTTTCTTCCTTAGCTTGTTTTACATGCTCATCACTGCCATAGATATTTTCAAGAGTATCTCATACCTCTTTGGGATTTACCTTATCTTGGACATCAATAAACTCAATGTCAGATAATCTACTAATTAGGGCTTCCATGAGTTGCCCATTCTCCTGCATCTCTCTCTTTTGGTCATCGGTGAGAGTACCGGTAGGGGTAACATAGGTATTCTCAACATAGCTCTAGTGTTGAGCACCCATGCTTCTGATGTATATCTTCATTCTGTCTTTCCATATACTAAAATTTTCTCTATTAAACTTTGGACCTTCCCTCTTCATCATTAGACTGGGAGCTTTACCTCAAGCGGTTAAGCTTATAACACAGAGGACCTGGAGGTTGCTCTGATACCAATTGATAACTCAATGATGAATGAATAGTACCAAACCGATACTGAGAGGGGGGGAGTGAATCAGTATAGACAAAAACACACTCTTAAACCGGTTTGTCAGTAGACACTGTGCATTGACAGACAAACAGTAACCTTGGTCCTTAAACAGAGTACAACCGGCAAAACCTAGAATAACTGAGACAAGCATAAACTAGTTGACACTTATCTTCTCATATAATCTAACACTTCATTTCCATTTCACCCTAATGCATGAGCAGGTAATCTACCATCAAAGATATACATATAAGCAACTAGATCAACATGATTCACCGCTTGACAGAAAACAACATAGCATCACATGAAGAAGACATCACACATGACACACATATTTTTCACGTGGGAACCCAACTGGGAAAAACCATGGTGGGGATGAATACCCACAAGCTTTTATTTGAACTCTTTAGAAGTCTGCTCTGTTAGGAGCCTTGTCCGGTTAAAGACTGATACAATAGGTTATGTTAGGAACCGATCCTGTTAGGGATCACCTGGTTAAGGGATGGCTAGAATACCTTGTTAAAAGTTACCTTGTTTGAGGATTTCAAGAACTCAATGGTTTTAAGTCACCCTGTTAAAGGATTTATAGCAAGTTGGTTAAGGCTACCCTGTTAAGGGATTTTCCAACTATTGAGGTGGTTAGAGATCAACAGGTATTACAATGATCTGGTAACAACACTCAATGCCAATGCAGATCCGCTTAAGCTCCTCTTCACCTTCTGCACTTACACTCTGTAGGTATCACTTCTCTCCTCTAGTGTCGCAAGAATCATGTATCCCTTCTCTTGGACACACACAACTTTTGCCAACAACCTCTGAAAGAATCAAAACATCGACCTTATAGGAAAACATATAGGTTGATAGCATAAACCCTAAACCCTAAACCTCTTAGGTTAAGGAATTCAAATGGTTCAATCCTGACCATTGAGCACACTGCATTAAATGCAACAGTCTTGATCCAATCTCAAGACATTCTTCATCATCCATTTTCCACTGATTTCATGGCGGCTGATAACCCATCACACGTTATCACCGTTTACAGACTTCGCACATTCCCGAGGTAGATAGGAACAATCTCCTTCATGCAAGATCCTTCATGCACACAAGGCTTACGTGGCAACACGATTTGTTCATCGTTATCATGCTAACTCATCACACACAATCACCAGTTGAGCCACACAGGCTTGAAGCACTTCAACCGGAAACCTTGAAGTTGAGACTACAAACCAGTAGTCATACAACGCTTCCATGTGCCGGTTCCCATAACCATATGCCGATTCACCTTGAACAAACACACCACTTCACTTTGGCACAAATGCCGGTTCATAGTGTTATACCGGTTCTCTTTGCTTCATCATATTGACATCATTGACAACACACAATGTCATTATGTCCTCATACCGGTTAACATAATGCCAACATATATGATCAATGCAAATAGCACTATATTCAAACTAATGCAATCCCAATGAAATGAATGAATGCAACTAACTAATGATGAATGACAAATGACATGATGATTATGATAACATGCAAACCTAAATGATTGAAAGATTTAATGAACCTAAATAATTGAATGCAACCTAATGCAACTTAACATGATCAATGCAAATTGTTTTTGTTTGTCCAAATATACTCAATCTTTAGTTTGATCGCTGATCCTGAATGAAATGGAATGAAATTCTTATAATGCAACTGACAATGAATGCTTATAATGCAAATGATAATGAACTAATATAAAATGACCTAACTTAAATGATACTGCCATTCCTCGCCTGCTTTCTTGTAACAGTGCCTGATTTCATCATTGAGATTTTAAAGTGTTGTAAGAAAATACAAGCAACTTGACATAATGATTCAAGATGACCTAAGTACTTCTTACATGGATTTTGATATAGCAAGTTAATACAAGCATCTTGATATTATTAATCAAGCTGACCTAAGTATGTCTTCTAGAATAGACAAGGATTATCCCCTTTCATGCATAGCTCAGAACGTCCTCCATGATCTTTTGCCAATCATATCCTTAGACGAGTATATACCTTACTAAGAGATAAACCACAAACAAAAAACAAATAAAATAAGCATACCCCATCATAGCTCCTCTAGTCATGGACATCATCGAGTTGCATAAGGTACATGATTAGCAAAAATCAAGATATAAACATTGAATCATGCATGCCGCATATATGTTCTCATAGTCATTAACTGATATAATCATCTTAATGAATGATCATTGATAATCATTCATTACTTGCTAGTTGAAATCTTTGTATTATGAGTTTTACGATTCAGTTGTTACAAATGTCTTGATCTTCGTTGCCTTGTTGCTCATTGTCTATTTCAAAACCCTAGGTGTTTTTGGTATTTCTAAGTTTTCGAATATTTTTGGATTTTTTCGAAGCTTTTAAAGATGCCCTTAGAAAATAGATTTAGGATTTTTCCCCTAACAGAAATAAACTTTATGATGGATATACAAAGGATAATCCAAACCATGGTGGGATATGATGCATATTTCCTACTAATGGTTCAAAGCAATGGATGCAATAGATGAAATGGATAAGCTAGGATGGATAGATGTGATAGATGCGCAAAGAGATATCATAGATGGAAGAATCTACTTTCAGATTGCGCCTATTTTACCAGGTTTTCACCATCTAAATTTATTGCATTTTTTTCATATATTTGATTTTTTTGACTATTTTCACTGTTTTACACTATTTTTGTGTTTTTTTATGCTTTTTAGGGATTTTTGCTGCTTTTTTATTTTTAGGCTTTTTCTGCTTTTTTTAACTGTTTTTTGGTATTTTCTACTGATACTTTTAAGCATAAAATTTATTCAAATGCATAGTATTGATAGGCTTATTGAACCAATCACCTTCTGGTGTAGATAATCTGTATGCTCGTAAACCATATGTTGCTACCACAACAAAGGGACCCAACCAGTTTGGCTCAAATTTATCTTTCTTTTCTTGATCTTGCTGATTGCATGGATTTTCTCTTAAGACTAGATCTCCAATTTGAAAAATTCTTGGCTTAACTCTATGATTGTAGCTTCTCACCATCCTCCATTGGTATGCTTTTAAATTATCTAAAGCATTTTGGCGACGTTCCTGAATCAACTCAACTTCTTGAAGCCTAGAGACTCATTTTTCTTCCTCTGGGATATGACCTTTCAAAGATACCCATAGAGAAGGTATCTCTACTTCTACTGGTAATATGGCTTATGATCCATAGACTAGACAATATGGATTTGCCCCCGTTGGTGTGCGAATGTTGGTTTGGTATGCCCATAGAGAAGGATTTAGTTGAATGTGCAGTCTTTTCCAGCCTCATTGATTGTTTTCTTCAAGATCTTTAGGATTGTTTTGTTTGATGCCTCAGCTTAACCATTTCCCTGTGGATAATATGGTGTAGAAAACCTACGTTGGATATGGAATCGCTCACATAGTTCCTTCACGTCTTGATTCTTAAATGGCCTCCCATTATCAGTGATGATGGTCATAGGGACTCCATAGCGACAAATTATGTAGTTCAAGATGAATGATGATATTTGCTTTCCTATCACCTTTGTCAAAGCCACTACTTCAATCCATTTAGTGAAATACTCAGTAGCAGTCAAAATGAACTTATGTCCATTAGAGGATGAAGGATTTATCTTACCTACTAGGTGAAGACCCCATTGAGAGAATGGCCATGATCCTGCCATAGGATGCAGTTCTTGTGTTGGTGCATGGACGAGGTTTGCATGGATCTGACATTGTTTTCATTTCTTAGCATATGTAAATGAATCTCTCTCCATAGTAGGCCAATAGTAACCCAGTCGAATAAGTTTCTTAGCCAACGTTAAGCCACTTGAGTGCGTGCCACAAATACCTATGTGGACTTTGTTGAGAACTTTCTTAGATTCCTCTTATTCGAGATATCTCAGTAGAGTGCTATCTAGATCTTGTCTATATAAGGTATCAACACTGATAGTATAGCGAGATGATTGACGGATAAAAATTCTTTTTTGATTTCAACATAGGTCAGGGGGAAGGATATTCTCCTTTAGATATCGATAAGTTTGGTTATATAAAGATTGATCGGTTTCAGATATGTGGCAAATCATGTGGGTATTTGGGGATTCAACATTAGGATACAAGATATCTTCTACCAGGAACTCATAACATTGTTGATTCTCTTGGTTCTGCAAAAGACATGCTATTTTAGCCATTGCATATGTTGCTTTGTTCTCATTTCTTGGGATCTGAGTGAATGATATTTCTTCAAAATGCTCTTTAAAATACTCAACTAGCTATTTATAGGGCATCAACTTGTCATCCTTGGTTTGATAATCATCATTTATCTGGTTGATTATGAGCTACGAATCTCCATAAACATATAATTCTTTGATGTTCCATTCAATGGCCATTTGGATCTCAATGACCAATGCCTCATAATGTGCAGTGTTATTTGTGCATGGGAATCACAATCTATATGATTTTGGAATTGTGTGACCTTGAGGTGTGATGAACAAGATTCCAACACCTGATCCATGTTGTGTATAGGATCCATCAAAGTATAACTCCCAAAAATTTGTGCTAACTATCAGAATGTCTACATCAGGAAATTCAATGTGCAATGGTGTATCATCTTTCAATGGTACTTCAACCAATTGGTCAACAATGACTTGTTCTTTGATAGCTTTCTGATTGACATATTCTATGTCAAATTCACTTAGTATCATGACCCATTTGGCCAATCTTCTTGTCAAAATTAGCTTGCTTAGCAAATACTTTAGTTGATCTATTTTTGCTATCAATTTCACAGAATGAGTCAGCATATAGTGTCACAATTTTTGAGTTGCAAATACAACTGTTAGGCATGCCTTATCAACTGATGTATTGTTCAATTTATAGGCTACAAGTGTTATGTTGATGTAATACACTGCTCTTACTTTTCCTTCTTCATCGTACAGTGCTAAGAGAGCTCCCAATGATACCTTTGTTGCTGAGATATAAAGCAACAAGGGTTTCCCTTTGATCGGTGATACCAGTACTGGAGGTTTTGCTAGATATTCCTTGATTTGCATAAATTCTTCCTCACATTTATGATCCCATTTGAATGGAACATTCTTGTGTAATAAGTGAGTGAAAGGATGACATCTATATGCTATTTGAGAAATGAATCTCTCGATTGATTGCAATCTCCCTTGTAGAGAACGCAATTGACTTATATTCTTTGGTGACTCCACCTCCATGATAGCTTCTACTTTTTTAGGATCTACCTCGATTCCATGAGCTAATATAATGTACCCAATAAGTTTTCCAGAGGTAACTCAAAATGCACATTTCTTTGGGTTTAATCTTAACTAATATTGTTCAAGCCTATCAAAGATCTTGCCCAAGATATTCAAATGTTCTTTCCTTGTATGAGATTTTGCAAGTATGTCATCTACATAATCTTCCATAAATGTATGCATCATGTCATGGAAAATTGTTGTCATGGCTCTCTGATAAGTTGCTCCTACATTTTTAAGCCCAAATGGCATGACATTCCAGCAGTAGGTACCCCATGCACAAGTGAATGTTGTCTTCTCTTAATCTTTAGGGGTGATTCTTATTTGATTGTACCCCAAGAATCCATCCATTAAGGAGAACATCTCATGAGCTACTAATAAGTCTACAATTATATCAATGTTGGGCAGTGGGAAATCATCTTTGGGACATGCCTTGTTCAAATCTCTAAAGTCAGTGCAAAATCTTATGCTTTTTTCTGGTTTTGACACTGGCACAATACTTGAGACCCACTCTAGATAAGCGATAGGTCTTATGAAACCCACATCTAATAATTTCTTTAGCTCTGTTTTGACAAATAGAGTGATATGTGGATGTATCTTCCTTAGCTTTTGCTTAACTGGTTTTGCTTTTGGATCTACATTGAAGAATTCATTAATGTGGATGCATCAAAGATAGGTTTTGCTTAACTGGTTTTAGCTTTTGCTTAACTGATATGTCTACAAAAGACAAATCAAAATTTATTTGACTTTGTTTGAAGAATTCTATGTAATCTTTCTTTTCTTCATCTGATAATGATGCAGCAGGATGAAGGACCTTGGGATCTTTTGGTGTGCCAATGTTTATTTCTTCTATTGGCTCTATCAATATAGCAAATCTCTCTTGAAAATATGCAGGGAGGGTGTCAAACTTTCCATCTTTCGGCGCCTCAAGGAGGTTTTCACCGTCAGATACGTCCTTTATTTTTCCTCTTGAATGATCTAGTGTTTCCATAAAATGGTTTTCAACACTAGGTCCTTTTCCTTGTTTTATTTCAATGTTGTGACTGGATAATTTGACACTCTCCTGACTGCAAGAAGTGTTACTTGATTCACCAATGGAAGATATCTTAGGTGTGATTGGTTCAATGTTATTAAGATATATAGCTAAATCATAATCATTGGAAAAGACATCCAATTCAGGGTTTTCTAAGTTATCCTAATCAATCAATTCTGGATGAAGCAGGGGTACGTAGGTCATAGTCATCATCATTGTTGGGTATTTCAAGGTTCATGACATAATAGTCATAGTTTGGTGGAGTAGGTAATGTCATATATATAACTCTCTTGAGGATAATCTCTCCCAAGTGCTCTCATATTAGCTCTAATGTTTTGCGATTCACTCTCAAGTGACTCATTATTTGATGTTTTTCCCTCAAACAAATGAATTGTATCAACACATACATCTTTGATACTATAGGTTCCCTCTGAATCACTTTCATCATATTCATTTGTGGCTTGAAGTTGACATACTTGTGCACATGGCGTAGACGATTTTGTTGTTGTTTTCTTTGCTATCTTCTACCTTCTTTCGAACTCAGCTTCTTTTGGACTAATAGTCATTCCTGCTTGACTTTCTATTAGTTATTCTATGGTTCTTCCATATCTTGGTGGTTCTTTCTCAATGCCTGATATAGATCTGATATTTTGTTGATCTTTCGATGATTGATTAGTGACTGTTTGTGTTCCCTGTGTTGTCACTTCTTGATCCTTCTCATTCTCTTTTCTTTGTTGTCTTGCATATACCTATTTTCTCTGAATCCTGATTTATTCTTGCGTTCTTTCCAACTCTATTCTTTGTTTTGTTAAAAGTGTGTCTTCACTTGTAACAACAGTTTGTTCCTCATCATTTTCTTCACTTGATGCATTGGATAATGGATCTAGACCGCATTCATATTCATTTGAATATGTCTCTGAATGATTGTCTATAATCACACCACTATATGTGATAGGAATGTTATACGGTGAGAAGAGTTCCTTTATTTTTGCCATTTGTTCTTTCACTAATTCTAGAATATCTTCATCAGGTTCCGTGCTTGCTTGTATTTCTTGGATTCGTTTACAAGATTCTTCTTCCCTGTTGATAGCAAGCTCTTCGTGTTCTCTCTCATATTCTTCTTGTTTTTGTTTGTTTTCTATTATTTCTACTGCTTGGTGTAGCGTTTCTTGCCATGGTTCTTCTTTAGGGATTTCTTTCTTTCTCCACTTTGGGTGTTGATAAGTGTGCAACTTTTGTTTTGATTTAGAATACCCATGTCCTGATTTATCTTTCTTAGATTGTGTGTGAGGAAAAATGGGTTTTGAAATACCTTCTTGGTGCTTGCCAATTGGTCTTTTTCCTTCATATCCCATCCTTTTCATGATTTTGTAACCATTACTGTATTGCTCTATGGGAATACTAACTTTTGCAGCTATTGCTATAGTTTTATTTTCATCTTTGTACAACCAACTAATAATGTCCTTGTCTTCAATTTCTTTTGAATTTGTTCCAGCTCTAACAAATGCTCCATTAAACATTTCAATTTATTTCTGTGGGATCTGTGGTTGAGCATTTGTAGGTTTTCCATATGATTTAGGTGGAAGTGGTAAATAATACTTCCCCATCCCTTCATCATTTAATTTGAGCTTTTTCTCAAAGTTCTGTCATAAAATTGCTTGAGTTTCCTTGGTGAGATAGACTACTTCTCTATTATGTGGAACTCTTACATCTTGTGCTAGTTTTAGATTATTGCAATATTGGTTGGAGTTTGCTAATATAGTGATTTCTTATCCATTATGAGGAAAGTTATAACACTGATGGTAAGTAGAAGGAACCACTTGCATGTCATAAATCCATGGTCTTCCCAAAAGAATGTTATAAGATAGATTCAAATCTAAACTTGGAACAACGTATCTCTTTCTACTGGTCCTATTTTAATTGGCAACACCATAGTCCCTTTAGAAGAACACTCTTATTCATCAAAAGCCTTGATGGTTATTTTCTTCTTTAGATCCACTGCATTCTCTGAATATCCCAAAGCCTTTATTAAACTTAATGCACAAATGTTCAAGCCAACTCCACCATCTATGAGTATGTGTTTAACATGGGTTGTATGGATGGTGACTTCGATATGTAGGGGAGAATTGTGATGGTGTTGTAAGGATGCGTCATCATTTTCAGAAAAGGATAAGCAATGAGGGGCTATGAGGTGTTCCACCATGTTTTTGAATTGATCTACATCCAGGTCTTTTGAGACTGTTGTTTCTGCTAGAGCTCTTTCCAATATTTCCTTATGCATGGGTGAAACTTTTAGGAGCTCCAAAATTGATATTTGGGTGGGTATCTTTTGTAATTGTTCCACTAATTTGTATTGTCTTGAAGTGGATGTTGATTCATTTGTTGTACCCGAAAATGTAACCTTTGCTTTGCTTCTAGTAATAACGTTGATCGGTTCTGAAGGTGTTTTGTCTTTGACAATGATGACATTTACCACATCATCATATGTGTAAGTGTAGTTTACCTTGGCTTTTCCTTTTCCATCCTTTGGTTTAGATTGTTCACATTTTTCATAATTTGGGAGTGGAGTTTTGAATGCTATATGTGATTCATTCATTTTATGACCATCCATTGTGATAGTTCCATTATCAATTAAGTTTTGAATGAGGTGATTTAATCTTTGTCAATCATTGGTGTGATGTCCATTGTTTCGATGATAATTGCAAAAATGATTGTCATTCCACCAACTCGGTTTGATTTGAGGCTCATAATTTCTTTCTTTTGGTAAGGTAATTAATTTATTCGCAAGAAGAGTCTTCAAATCTGATTCCAATGGTTCCCCAATGTTTGTGAATTTCCTACAGGGATTGGAGAAGAAAGACCTGGGTTTATTGTTCTCTTGATTGTTATTGTGTGGCACTTGACTTGATAAGTTAAAGATTGGTTGTTGTTTGGCAGCATTGTTATCATCATTTCCTCCATTGGTAACGTTCCTATTCTTAGACCATAATTTAGGTTTGTCATTGTTATTGTTACCATCATTGTTGTTGTTGTTGTGATTGTTGTTATAGGAATTGTTATAGAGTTTTAACTCTCCTTTCTTTACCATTGCATCCTCTATCTTTAGTCCATTTTCAATCATTTTAGCAAAAGTAGGAGGACATTGTTATTTGAGACGATAACTCATTTCATTGGTAAGATTGTCAATGAATATGTTCATTTTCTCTTGATCTGGTACATCTCTTGGATATCTATTGAACAATCATCTTCATCATTGTAAAAAGACCATGAAAGGTTCACCATTATTTTGTTTGATATTGCATAGATCTAGCATTGTTATCTCATTTCTTATGTTGTAGGAGCAATGTGAGATAAATCTGTTCACAAGTTCTTCAAAAGATTTAATCCCAGATGGTAATCTTGAGAACCATTCCATTGATTGTCCACTTAAGCTTCTAGGAAATAGACGCATCAAGTAAGTTTCATTGTGTGCAAACTCCATTCTCATAGTGCAAAATTCCCTAATGTGATCTTGAGGATCAGATTTCCCATCATATTTATCATATTTAGAGATTTCACAATGTTGTGGGAATGGTATCATGTTTAAATTCTTGTCAAAAGGATATGGACAAATATCCTCCAATGAATATTTCTTGGAACTTGTTGCTTTCTACATATCCTATATTTGTTGTTGCAAAGTTTGCATTTGTTGAGTGAGAGTTAATAAAGGATTATCAACATGGGTTCTTCTTGCATCCTCATAAGTTCTTCTATCACTTCTCTCTCTTCTTGTTTCATCTTGGTTTCTTGCATCATCATGGTCTCTTCTTGTTCTATCTCGTCTTGTTTCCTCATGATTTACCCATTTTACATCATCATCATTGGGATCATCAGTATTTTGATTATGACTTGTTCTCGCATCTTGTTTAAAACTTTCTAAGTTAAAATCTTATGGCAATTTAGCTCCTGAATTTGTCAACATTAGAATGTACTTTTGCTTTTGTTTTTCCAATAGTTTGTCAAATCTAGAATCTTGTTCAAGGCCTCTGGTGTTATTGACTACTTCTTCATCAACATCTGTGTACCCAAATGCTTGAAATATTGAATCGTTGTCTTCCATTTGTTTTTGTCTTCTCAACTGCTCGTGTTGAGCTCTAGTCTAAACTGGCAAGTGATTGATTTGAAAACTTCCCAAGTTTTGATTTTCTAAATGCAACTCAATAGGTAATCATTGGTTTAGGAAGATAAGCTAAGTTGATTTTACCACCCCTATTAGTGCATTGTGATAAGGCATCTTTTTGTTGAAAAGCACGTGCTTGTAAAGTTTCTTTGTCAAACTCTATTCCGTAACCACATAAATAGTTACGAAAAGGGTGTAGGAATGTTCTACGTTTCAACAAAAAAATTTGATTGATGTATAAGAATCTCCTCTTCTTCAAGATAGCCTTCCAACTTGGTTTTCTTTTCTCGAGGCGATATCTAAAAGTTATATAAGCATCTAATGATTTACAAGTTCTTTGATTCCAAAGTGAGTGTAATCTTGATTTTAATAAAACCTAGGTTCAAATAGGAACGATATATCCAAGATAATGAACAAAGGTTGATATGATCTAGTTTCATGATAAAGGATTTGATGTATCTTGATAAGAAATTGATAGTGATGTTGATTTTGCAAATTAGATGGTTGAATCAATAACTTGTTGGATGTTTATGCTTATAAAAACCTTTTGGAAATATCCTATTTGGTTGATAAACTGATTGTTTGACTAGTTTGTATCTAAAATTGATGTCGAAATTTTAGTCTGATATGTGGAAATGCTCACTGTTGCAGTTACGGGAAAATAAATGCACTAACCTGTTGAACAAAAGCGCTGTCCTGCGCAACAAATGCATTGTTCTATTGAATGAAAGTGTTGTACTGTAGCTATGGAAGCGTGAAATTAGGGTATAAATGCATTTTTTTGGTTGCAAAAGCGTTGTCTTGTTAGAAAATGCGTGATCCTAGGGTTCAAAAGCACTATACTGTTGAACAAAAGCGACTATCCTAAGGTGTAAATGCATTGTACTACGTTGTAAAAGCGTAATTTTCACTGTGTTGAATGAATTTCTCAGCTTTCCAACAAGTTGTCAGATTTTTTAACTCATTTCAGGATGATGATTTTTCAAGTTTTTGACCATTTTGAGAATATTTTGTAGACACAAAAGACACAATGTTTGGAAAATCAAAGTGCACAAGCAAGAACAAGTCCTATGGTAGGCCAAGATAATAATTGTTGAAGCTCACATGGGGTTTCCCCTGAGGCTACGCTATTCAAAGTGGATATCTAGGTGCTTGACCCCACTGGCTCCACCCTCGACACTCACTTCTCTGGGGCAGCCAAGCACCAATTTCCATGAAAACTCCCCATGGCAAACTGCATATCTCTACTAAGAACCGTATGTGTGTGAGCCGCTTCAGAGGTCCAACCTCTTGTGCCAAGAATTAGAAGGATTTTGGCAACTAGACAAGATGGTTTTTAGTAAGGGATTTTGGTCATGTGGCCATACATGCATCACTTTACACTTTGTAAATATAGAAGGTTCCCAGCCTATAGAGGTTGTGCTCTATAGGGCTTGTCGGAAAACATAGTGTCGGTATGAACTAATCATCACATATTGTCCATGAATTTCATCATAGACACGATTTATTTAGAATGGATCGGAAGGACTCGATATTAGACTGTTCCACTTGGGTCGTTCCCCTCTCACTGGCCCCCTCAAGGCAGCTTAGGAAGGCAGGCCCTCTAAAGATAAAACATAAAATAAAAGTAAGTCTAGCTTTCTAATCACCGTATTAGGGTGAGATCATACTCCCCTACTACTTTTAAACAAGCACGATAGACAATGGTTCATTTTAACCTTTAGATTTACCCATGTGCAACTACCTTACTGAAAACACAAGATGCAAGTTGCATGTTGTCCATTTACCCCTTAGTTAAGCTAGGTGAAAGATATATTATTTTTTACTTCCCAAAAGACTCCTAGTTAAACTAAGTGATAAAATGCATTAAATTTGATCAAAATAAAACCTGCATGCACAAATGTCAGTGGTTTGCAAAAATTAGTCTTTGACAGTCAAACTTGCACAGATCTGTTAGCTAACAGATTTTAAAATTTTAGTTTTTTTAAAAAAATTTTTTTGCAGACAAAAGGTTTGAAAATGCAAAAACAACAAAAGTGCTATCCTGAGTAGTAAAATGCTAACCTAAATGATAAAAACGCTAACCTATGAAGCAAAAGTGCTAAACTGTGTTGTAAAAGCACTAATCTAGGCAATTAAAATGCTACCACATTTCACATAGGCGTGAAACAGGTTTACAAATGCGTTAATTCATTTCATTCTAGCGAGAATTAGATAGGATATTAGAAAAATGATGTGCGAGGCCTGAGCCCCACGGTGGGCACCAAAAAATGTATCAACTTAAGTTTCACCTTAGAGAAATTACTTGCAAACTTGTTAGTCCATCATGCAAATATAACTCAAGCTTCAACTAATGAAACAACATGAAATAAAAGTAAATAAAAGATTATACCTTCATGATTTATGTCTCATTGTGTCCCAACCTCATTATTCTTGGTTGCATATGATTTTCTCTCAGACAAGCACTGGTGCCTTCCAAAATGGCAAGTGTGGAATGGACTAATAGATGATATGATATGAAAAACTATGCTATGAAAATGATTTTATGTTAAATTGCTCAAAAACTCTAAAAATGCTAAACAAATGAACTCACATATGCAAAGATTAAGACTCCCAATTGACTATAAGATTAGCTATTAGTTTCAAAAATGGCTTAGGAGACCTCTATTTATAGATTTTTGAGTGCATGAGCGTAGGTGGCAGAGATCAACGGTCATGATTAAATCTTGCAATTTGGATGGCTATGAGAAAGAGTTTGAGATGTGAGAGATAAAGGTGGAAGATGTTCCTCCTACACGTACATGATGGAGGAAAAGGTGGAAGGAGAAGCCAAGTGTTAGAAGGCTCACCTTGACTAAGGATGAAGACTGAGAGAATCTAGGATAGTTGGAGAAGATTTAGGGATAACAGGACAAGTGAACTCAACTCCCTCCAAATATGTAGGAAGGGTGGAGAGAATATAGGGAGGTTGAGAAATGTCTATACGTACACATTATTTGAAGAATGATTTGGAAGTTGGAGATAATGATGTATATTAAGATATTAATATCTTTAGCCACATGATTGATGAGTTGGCAAAGAAGAAGATAATGTGGAAATGAGATGAGTTGGAAAAGGAAGATTAAATAATGAAGAAATTATTTAATAATGGAACTATAGGATAGTGGATAGGAGACAACTAAATATTAGATATTTAATTAATTGGTTTAGAAGAAAAGAAGATAAATGATTGAATTAATTAATTAAATATTTCAATTAAATTAATTAATAGAAGAATATCAAATGAATTAAATAAATTAATCTTTTCAAATTAACTGTTTAATAGAAGAATAATCATTAAATAAATATAAAATAATTATTTAATTATTCATACCCAATTCTATGTGTATACACTTACACTTATTCATATTCTTTTCATAGTAATCTTGAGCGGGCACAGTTGAAATATCCACAACTTCATCAAAGTTTGGTCCTTTGAAGACACTGTTGAAGAATTCACTGTCTAGGCAGATGACTACATTGCCATCAATATCCTTGATCGGTCTTGTGTTCGCATCAAAACAGTCGACAACTGCTAGCACAAAATTGGGGTCACGGGCCACCACTGGGAAGGACGCATACTTGTGTAAGCCGCTTTGCAATCAGGTTTGTCATCCTTGAAGGAGCCTTTTCAACTTGACACAAAAACTCATCCATGTTAATGTGCATGATCTCAATGTCCCTGATATGTTCCACATTAGACTTTACTGAACTCTCGGGGAACATGTTCAAGTATTTCTAATACTTGTACTTCATCTTTTTTCCTCTTGGTTGACTTGGAGAAGGATCAGACATTTGCAAGGTTCTGCAATTCAGCATTAGGAATCAATGTATGAACCAATTTCATGATCAGATAAACAACTTTGTTTATTAAAACAAAAACTGAAGGACTAAAAATGACTTAACCAAAAAATGTAGGAAAATCAACAACTCGGGTTTTAAAATCCGATCTACAAGTTGGGCAAATTAGTCTGCATGTCGGGTTTTAAAACCCGACATGCATAGAGGGTAGAACAAACTGGAAGGTCAGGTTTTAAAACCTGACCTACACAAAGGATATGACAATATGTATGTCAGGTTTTAAAACCCGACATGCACCTCAAAGAAAACAAAAGGCATGTCGGGTTTTAAAACTTGACATGGTTTGTCAGATAGATCAATCGGCAGGTCGAGTTTTAAAACCCTCCCTGCACAAAGGGTATAGTGCATGACAAACATGTAGGTCAAGTTTTAAAACCCGACCTACCTAAAAGGGCAAAAACACAGGCATGTCAGGTTCAACACCCTGACATGCCGGTAAATAGCCACAACAATATTGGCAAGGAAAAAACATCAATGTATTCGCCAAGCAGCAGGATTTAAAACCCGATACCGATCAACCCAGATAAAAGGCAGGGTATGAAAACTCAAAAAGCTTAAACCCTATGCAATAATAAAAAGAAACAACGAATATGGAAAAGAAAGCAACAAAAAATACGCCAAACTTCTCAAAAACCCTAGCAAAATGAAAGTATAGGGAAGTATGAAAACAACATTCCTGGAAACTATGAAAAATCGGAGAGGAAACCTAGCCAAAAATGACCTTGCACTTCCTAGCAGAAAAATGCACTTGCAGAGATAAAAAACGCGTAATTACCGATTAAAAATGCCAAATGAAACTTAAAATTGCATTAAAAAGGCCAATTAGAAGTGCAATTATTGCACTTAAAGTTAACCGACGCGCTCTGCAGGTCAAGATTTAAAACCCAACCTGCACATGAAAGTCTCATGCAGGTCGGGTTTTAAATCCCGACTTGCCAATAGACAATGACCTGCAGGTTGGGTTTTAAAACCTGATCTATAGGCTTAGCAGGAAAAACATGCAGGTCGGGATTTAAAACCCAATGTGCTAGTAAACGGAAAATAACCTGCACTTCGGGTTTTAAAACCTAATGTGTAGGAAAAACTCAAAGACATGCATGTCCGGTTTTAAAACCCGAACTGCATGAAAAAGAGAAAATTAAAGGAAAGTCAAAAATGCAAAAAAGACATAAACGAAGCTAAAAAAAGACATGACTTACGAGGTAAGTCAACCAAGCTTGGAGGACATGAGATAAGAAACAAACAAGTTTTGTAGGGGTTGTCTCACGATTCAGTCCAACTGAAATCGAAGACAACATGCTCCAATGACACTATCCTGATGATGAAGATGGTGAAGAATGATACAATAGCGCATTTGATTGGTTCAATATTGAATAAGAGATCAATGGAAGTAGAGGATATACTTGATCTAGTTGTTAGGTATGTTACAAAAGGAGTGGCATATAAAGTTTACTTTTAGAACCGGGAGGGTTCTCCTACTTCCACCATGATCTATATTGCATATTAGATGGTGATGCAGGGTGAAAATTTTGATCTATGTGAATTTTTGAGATAGAAATTGATAAACAACCTTGAGAAGACCAAGATTGCAAAATATATATTCAAGTATGGTTCTTTGATCATATGTTTGGCCTTCATGTTTATGAAAGATCTTTCAAGCATAAGGAATTAGGTGTGGGAAAAGTTCCATTGTATTGGAGTGCAAATAAAACAACATATTAGGAGCTCTAAAAATGATACTGACAAATATAAGAGGCAATATTGGGGTTGGTTTAAAAGTTTTCAAAGCAAAATGCAAGCTAGGTGGAGAATCCCTGGTGAATTAGTTATGAAGTGCAAGAGTGATATTACTTTTTTGGTGAGTAGAGATAATTGTTATATAGAGCTTGTTGAGCTAAGGACAACATGGTTGCTAGAGTTTCCTTATGAGGTATCTCCATAATAGGTTGAGAAGAATATTGACACTCTATTGAATTTGGAATTTGATCCAAATGAAAAAAGATTTGGAATAACTGCAGATATTTTTAATAGAATAATCAAGGTGAAAGTGAACAAAGGACATCAAAAGAGAATGGAGAAGCTCTATCAAAAGATAAATTTGCCTACATTTGAAGAGGCATTTGGGAAGCAAACTTTGAGGAGGACTAGGTCAATCTCTGCCACTTGTTCGATAAAGATTGGTTCCTTCAAGACCCTAGCTGGATCAATGACAAGTGGAATGAAAGGAACAAGACATAAACATAATGTTACTAGAGGAAAGAAAGGTTTGGAACCCTTGGTTGAGAAAGTTGAGAACAATACTAATGAAGAGGTCGAAAAAGGAAAATTTGTAATTAGGAAAAGGCCAACAAAGAAAAATATCAAGATTGAAGACGATGAAAGTGAAGGACAAGATGCCTCTTAGTGAAAGGAAAAGAACTTCAGTCTCTCATGTAGAGACCACAACCAAGAAGAGGAAGCAAGTAAAGAAGAGAGAACTGGTGAAGAAGATAGGTATACCTCTGGTTGATCCTAATAATCAACAACTTGATTTGGATAATTTGATCAATGCTATTTGTGTACATGATTCTTTAGAAGAGATTGCAGAGTTATATGTCGAGTGCCCTCATACTGATAGGGAGAATATAGAAATGGCTATAATCAAGTATTTGATTACTTTTGACAAGACTCTTAGTGATATTGCTAAAAACTTGCCCAAAGAACTATAAGAAGCTACGACGACAAGGAGAAAAGATGCAATGATGAAGGAACGAAATATGCGGACATGGATATTGGACTTGATGTGCAAACCTCTATCTAAGGAGGATAGAACTAATATTGTATAAACACTTAATACAAGAATCAACACTAAGGAAAGAGTAAATTTTATAATGGGAGAAGATCCAAATGGCATTCAAAGGATGATTAGATAGACTGAGAATGTTGTTGTTGAGGCTCTTGAATATTTGAAGAGGACTTTGTCTTCTTCTTCAAAGAAGACAAATATTAGAACCGGTCTAAGAGAATGTTCTCATAGTGTAAGCAATAGTGGAGCTGATCCAAACAAGAAAATAGAAGAGAAAATTGGTGAAGATGTTGATTTGAAGAAGAAAGGTAAAGATATAGGTCTGGGAACTAGTCTAGATGACCAAATGAACATAGATGAGAATGTGACAAAATTATTTTAAATGAAGGAATAGATGGAGAGGAAGGAGAAGACAAAGGAGAAGGAGAAGACAGAGGAGAAGGAGAAAACATAAGAAAAGAAGGAGAGTCTAGAGAAGGAGAAGGATAAGGATAAGGGAATAGAAGAAGAGAATAGGGGTGTGTCTAGTGGAGAATCTTCTAGACCTTCCAAAGATTCTATATCAGAACTTTTACAGTGGTAGATGAAATTTTCACTAGTTGTTACTGTAGAGATACTTTAGGTACCCATGTCCCAAGGTTAGATGGACCTCAGTTGGTTGTCACCCCTCCACATGTTTCATCTGGGTGATGTTCTCCATCATACAACATGGAAGATTTATCATATCTTAGGTGGAGTATATAGAATGTTGGATTTGGTTGATCATTGTTGCTTCTAGGATACATTGTTGTCATTGATGTCAACATATTCCTATGGTCTATTCCGGTGAGTTTGGGAAGAGTTTTTGAATCCGATTTTGTAGTTTGGTTTTGTTGATCACTATTTTGCAAAATCCGGTATTTCCTTCGATATATTTCGGTGTGATCAAATCTTGCGCTGAAACTTTGGATTATTATTTGGGATGATATTGTGTATCTTCATTTCAGATGTTTCGTGATTTGGTGATCCGAAAGTTATTTTTCCTCGTGACAGTTGATTGATTGATTGTGTTCTTGAGCTTTCAGACGTTGAGTGATGAATATTTGGAAAGAGGTGTTGGTGCAACTCTTCCGGATGATTCTAACATTCTTTCTAGTGTTTCCTAGTCATGTCCTATTTATTTTAGTGATCCGTATTGATTGTTGTGCGAGTTTTTGGTGATTTCCATGAACTGATGATGATTTTTGTGTTATGCAGTATTTCTGGTGGTGTAGTGTGTTGCGGTTGATCTTGGCGGGATTTCCAATGGATATAATCATTTGGGAATTTGAATTAGGTCCATGCTATGTAATGTAAATCATAATATTGGTCTAATGGTCGATCTTTGTATCATGCAATGTAATTTTTGTAATTGTGAGTTGAGGGTTGAGGGTTGAGGGTTTAGCTGACCTTGTTATGAAGGTTGATGATTTGTATATATAGGTGAGATGCTTATGTAATTTAGGTGTCGCTATTATGTTTGCATTATCAGAGAGAGGTAATTGTGAAAACAAGAGAGTTATCATTCAGTGAAGTGTTGAGGTGAGATTGGTGTTGCAGAGCAGACAATTGTGCTTAACCGAAACTGTCATCAGGCATTCGTAGATGCTATCATTGAAGTTCATTCCTTTTGTATTGTAGTTCAAATCATATTGTAAGTTAGTGAGACTTCCTTGAGGGTTGTAGCCTTCTGGGAAAACATCTTTTGAGAAGTGAGCTCTAGCCAGTGTGCCTGATTGCATGTGCATTCCCCATTGGAATATTTTCACATACTACTGCAGAGTATCATCTTACTGTGGGTAGGTTCCCATCATGGTTTTTCCTTTAACCGGGTTTTCCATGTCAAAATCTTGGTGTTGTGTGTTGTATTGTTGATTTTCTTATCTATTTGTTGCTGTAGTTTATCAGTTTATATTTTGGAGTTTAATTTGTTGTGGTCTGGTGAAGACTGATTCACCCCCCCCTCCCAGTCTTCCTTCTTGATTGCTGCTAACATAGAATTGATTAATGATACATTGAATTCTTCTAGAGTTTATGCTGGATGAATCCTTGAGTGATGCGAAGAAGCTGCAGGTGTTTCTTAAGGGTTTAAAAGCTCATGATTATAACCTAAAAGAACAATTTTGTAGGATGTAGAAAAGAGAGTAAAGAAGAAGAGGATAAAAGAGATAATAGATAGGTGTGTAGATGAACACACCTAGTGGAAGGATAGTATGTGTATTTGAGAATATTGTGGATGGTGTAGTGGTCATGTACTAATTTTTTCATTAGTGGTTGGTATCCACTAGAGAGATCAAAGATCAAATGGATAATATAGAGGCATAAATTGTATAGTTTTCTTATCCAACAAATTTGAAGAAAGATGTTGATAGAAATAGAAAATCTAAATTGGAGAAGATAAATCTACCCAATAAACAAAGGAAGGAGATAAAAAATATTGTTTAGTTTTCAAAGAGATGTAGTGGATCCAAAGATCACAAATTTGGTGAAGTTACTTGAAGACTCTCAAGAGTCAGATAGATCAATCACGTTTTTGGTGAGTTGCAAAGAGGTAGAGAATCTTCTATTGAAGATTGAGTGTCAATGTGTATTATTGGACTCTACAAGAGAATAATGGAAAACTACAAGTTCATAGCTTAATTTTATCCATAAGAGTATTATGCCTCTTGCTTTGCAAGGTGCTTGCATTCCCGTTGGTAGGCCAATTTTTCTTTTGTATATATGTGGTCGGTGTTTTGGAGTACAATTTTAAGGAGTTGTTGTAGATAGGGGGAGTAATTATGAGATATTGTAGATTGAGTTTTGTTTTGTTGAGGAGACACCCTTTGACTTTGATGTTAAAGTGGGAGTGAGTTTGGAGTTGGCACAAGTTTTTTCATTAATGAAAAAGGGGGAGATTATTTCAAATAGGAGTACTTGTTGTCATTGATATCAAACTTGTTGATCCAGATATGTAACTTGTCAATATCCTTGGTCCATATGTCATTTGGAGTAGTGTAGTAAAAATGGAATAGTTTAGTGGTCATGTTGATGGTTGGTGACTCAATATAGTCACCTCAAATGGTATAATAAGTTGTAATATAGCTTTCCTGGAGCTTTGGAGATGATCTTTGTGGTCTATAGTTGGTGTTGGAAAAGTATAACTATTCCTATGAACTGTTTGCCAGAGTTCATTCAAATTTTGGTCTAGATTATGGTGCAGATATTTCATCAGTTCATGTGGTTGGAGTATGATTTTTTTGATGTAAATAAATGATATATTTCAATTGTTAAATTCTCATTTGGGCTATAGTTGGAGTTGTGTTGATCTGAGTTCAGGTATGCACAATGACAGATTGACAATGTACAAGAATGTGTTACATTCCTCTACCTTTAGGTATTTGGTGATGTGGTTCATGTATTTGTGTTTGTAGATATTAGGTGATGCTATGTTGAGCATTTGCAAGTGTTTTTGATGGTACACATTGTAATTGGAGTATCATGTGTTGATGTGCCTTAATAATATCATTTCGAGCCAACCTAATGTTTTGGTCCATGTGGTAGCATGCAAATCTACGAGAATTGATTTGAGATGGTCAAAGTATGTAGATATGGTGTGATGCCTCACTTGTTTCATTTTTATTTTTTTAATGCATTGAAAATTGGTTTTGGGACTACTATTTTGATTCTACATGCTACATATAATTAGGCCGACCTAATTGATGTTGCCTTGGTTGCGAATGATACCAAAGGAATGAAATCATTTTGTAGATGAAAGTATGTGTTGTGTGTATTGTGTGAAGTGTTTGTGAAGTGGTGAAAAGGTTCACAAGTACAGTTGTGTAGTAATGAAGGTAGTATCTGATTTGTTTAAACAATAAACTGTAATTAGCATATCAATGGATGTGATTGTCTGGAGTTCACTCTTATTGATGTATCTCTTTCATATGCAATGTATCTTACCCTAAAGAAGTGATCTTTAGTGTTCCCAAGTCTTTCGTATATTGCCATAAGGTTGTCCACCTCAGTCTTGCAAGGGCAGTGAGCTTCTTAGCCTTGAGCCTGAACATTGTAACTTGTTCTTCATATAGGGGGATAGTTCTCATAGTGGGTTTTCCCTCATTCGATTTTCTATGTAAAATATTGGTGTTCGTGTGATTGCTTTTGTGTTTTTCAATTCTTTATTTTTGCACATGTGGTAAATGGAATGAATGATAATTGAGTGGTTAATTTGGTTGAGATTTAACATATGTTGATTCATCCCCCGCTCTCAACATCCGAAAGTGTTCAACATTTATTATATTCCTATATACAAGGTCTTCCAAATTAAACATCAAATAGGTAATCCCACAATAGTGTGTCCCATTTCTTTGCCAAAATGGGACATTAAAATTAACATTTTTAATCAAAATTTATCTTTTGTGTACTGATAGTAACAACCCATTACGATTTTGAAGATGATATGATCTAGTGATTTTTTAGACTTTGTGCGCATTTTTATTTTTTATTTTAAGAAATCATTTGTGATTTTTTTTAATGTAACATTTAATAACATATTTTAGATAATTAATATCATTTTTAAAAAGTGATGTATATACCATGTTGGCATTATGTGAACCGGTATGAGGACATAATGACATTGTGTGATTGTCATTGATGTCAATATGCTGAAGAGGTGTGAACCGGCATATGTGAGAACTAGTATAACACTGTGAACTGACATTTGTGCCAAAGTGAAGCGGTGTATTTGTTCAAGGTGAACCAACATATGGTTATGGGAACCGACACATGGAAGCGTTGTATGACTACCGGTTGGTAGTCTCAACTTCAGGGTTTCCGGTTGAAGTGCTTCAAGCCTGTGTGATGAGTTAAGCATGGTAACGAAGAAAAGATCGTGTTGCCACATAAGCCTTGTGCGCGTGAAGGATCTTGCATGAAGGAGATTGTTCCTATCTACCTCGGGAATGTGCGAAGTCTGTAAAATGGTGATAACGTGTGATGGGTTATCAACCGCCATGAAATCAGTGAAAAAGGACAATGGAGAATATCTTGAGATTGGATCAAGACTGTTGCATTTAATGGAGTGTGCTCAACGGTCAGGATTGAACCATTTGAATTCCTTAACCTAACAGGTTTATGGTTTAGGGTTTATGCTATTGACCTATCTGTTTTCCTATAAGGTCGATGTTGTGTCTCTTTTTGAGATTGTTGGCAAAAGTTGTGTGTGTGTATCCAAGAGAAGGGATACGTGATTCTTGCCAGACCAAAGGAGAGAAGTGATACCTGCAGAGTGTAAGTGCAGAAGGTGAAGAGGAGCTTAAGTGGATCTGCATTAGCATTGAGTGCTGTTACCAGATCATTGTAATACCTGTTGATCTCTAACCACTTCAACAGTTGAGAAATCCCTTAACAAGGCAGCTTTAACCGGCTTGTTGTAAATCCTTTAATAGGGTGACTCAAAACCATTGAGTTCTTGAAATCCTCTAACAAGGTAACCTTTAATAGGGTTTAACCCTTAACCGGGTATTCTAGCTATCCCTTAACTGGGTGATCCCTAACAGGATCGGTTCCTAACAGAACCAATTGTATCAGTCTTTAACCAGACAAGGCTCCTAATAGAGCGGACTTCTAAAGAGTTCAAAAACAAGCTTGTGGGTATTCATCCCCACCATGGTTTTTCCCAGTTGGGTTTCCACATGAAAAATATGTGTTATGTGTGATGTCTTCTTCATGTGATGCTTTGTTGTTTTTTGTCAAGTGGTGAATCATGTTGATCTAGTTGCTCATATGTATATCTTTGATGGTAGATTACTTGTTCATGTATTAGGGTGAAATGGAAATAAAGTGTTAGAGTATATGAGAAGATAGGTATCAACTGGTTTATGCTTGTCTCAGTTATTTTGGGTTTTTGCCGGTTGTACTCTGTTTTAGGACCGATGTTACTGTTTGTCTGTCAATGCACAGTGTCTGCTGACAAATCGGTTTAAGAGTGTGTTTTTTTTTGTACTGATTCACACCCCACCCCCCCTCTCACTATTAGTTTGGTACTATTCTTTCATCATTGAGTTAGCATACCATACAACATAATTCTTCTATATAAATAATATATTATAAACTTTTAAACATAGATTTATAACACCAATATCTAGTGCATAGATGTTTTTTCATAATTTTTTGTTGCATATTATTATTTTTAATTTTAAGTGAGATTAATTATAATTTAGACATAGGTTTATACCATGAAATATTACTTTGTTTGTTAAATAAGGACAACAATACCTATTATATAGATATTTTTAACAAAAAAATCATATATTTTATTGTTTTTTCATATGTGTGGAATAGACACCTTAATGATCACTGCAAAATCTTTGTTCATGAGAAAAAAATATAATAATCAAATTAGATATATTCAAAATTATACTTGTAGGAAAAGCTTATTTCAAGTCATATACTCTTACAAATTATCTTGTCAAGTTGATTTCATTTGAAGGTCCAATGATAGGTTTAAAATTAAAATTTTTAATAAAATTTGATACATACATTATGAGAGGCTATTCGAGGACCTTTGCTCAAAGGTCCTATTGACCACAGTGTAGCATAACTAATGGTAGGAGACCAAAAGATGAATCTCCTCTCTTGAAAAGTGATGTGATCACTCCAAGGTTCCTTTTAGGCCAGGACTTATCCATGCAACTTAGTTGATTTATGTGGTTATTATCATGAAGGGAATTTGTTGGTTATTTTACAATTTTACAAGTATAGCATTCAATTCCCAATGATATTAAATTGCAAAGAATAACAATGTAACTTTCAAGTGCATAACATTTGCAATAACAATTGAAAAATGAAAAGATTTCTTAAAAGATTATTCTAATCTAACATGGATATAAGACAAATATCAAAAGGGATTAAGGTAACAATAAATGTAATAAAATCTACACTAGTAGACAATGACAAATGACATTCCCTTTTCTATACTGAAATGTTAGATTAAATCTCTTAAATTCTATAATGTAAAAATCATAATTCTCACAATCAATACATGTATCAACATAATCATTTATGGAAATACAAGAATTTCATCACGTTTATAGATTTCATCGGTCATAATGCCATACTCATGCACAAAAATAAGGTAAAATCATGTGAAAGCCTATAGAAATTGAGATCTAACCAGATTATCCAAAACAAGTAAAGCAAACAAAACTACCACTATCGAATGATTGACCAAATTACATGCAAACAAACAGAATGCTTGATTTTTTATTGAAATTTAAAACTCCACAACTTTTAACAGATTAAAACACTGCAAATTGTATAGCATTTATGTATAGTGCAAGCAAAGAGTTGTTGCAACCCTTCATACTAAAAATAAATCTTCTTAAATAGTTTTTACATCCAATTTTGCCAATCTCATGACTAGGGTTTTAGCAAAAAATAACTTGGCATCCTAGAAATGCAATCTAAAACTGAACAACAAATGAACCAAAGTATAAATAAATCCTATATGAGTCTAAAATTGTGGCCAAAATTGTGCAAGAGTTGGCACCTTATTTGTAAAAGGGAAAATACAATAACATGGCCCTAAAATAGTGGCTAGAACTGGAACTTCGTGCGGTGGAAATTGGGCACGCTTTCCTACCTTGAATTAGTGTCCCACATGGTATGGATAATGTTGAATTTAAGATCGATCTCTAATACCACGTTGAAGCAAAGATGAAGCTATGATACCATGTTGAACTTTGCAACACTAGCCTGGAAGATCAAACAACAAACTAGAACACATTCCACAAACAAGAGTATCAAGAAAAATATCCAATATTCCTCAAAAACAAAGATTACAGGATTGAATTACAATGCATAATGATGTACTTATATAGAGAGCACAAGGATGCCCTAAACTAAATTGAGGAGAACTAAACTGCAAGCATGAGGAGCAACAAATCTCATCTCTAGCTAAAATGGATTCACAAAAGCTAAACTAGATGCACAACTTAGTGAACTTAAGAAAAACAAAATCCATAAATAGTTGTTAAAATGCTCTAAAACTCCCCCTTACGTGAAACTTAGGATGAAGTTAAAAAACTGTAAATGCATGAATGCAATATGGGTCCTGACAACAAGGCTCGATGAGGTACCCATGTACGAACCAATGCAATGCAATCTCTCACAAACAAAGAAAAAAGAGAAAAACCTAGTGGGATAAAACTCCTTTCCAAAAGAGAGAAAAGGAATGAAGGAACAAAAAGGCTTCAAAAAAATGTCCTAAAAGAATAAGAATATGAATAAAATCCTCTGAAGCACAAAGAATTTGTAGATAATTGTCAAATGAAAACTGTTAAAGTGTTGAATGAAGAACTTCCTTTGAAACCAAGATGATTATCATGATCAAGAAGACAACAATTTGCATGAGTGCCCCCAATGACACTACTCAATCAAACAAATAGAAAACAAAGGCAAAACATTTGACAATCAAAGATACGGATGTCATATGAATATGTATGAGTGACCCCAATGACACCACTCAACCATGCAAGAGTAAACTACTAGTTGAAAATACAGATGCCAATAGTTTGAAGAATACTGATCAATTGAGGATAAGTCACCTCCACAAAATTGGAATGCAAGATTGTATATATGGTAAAAGTTGCATCTCTTGAAATACAACCACTGCACCTGGCTAGAACATAAGAACAAATAATGTATATGTATCTCTCTCCAAAATGAAACTAAGGAAGCATTAACACCAATGAAACCCCCTATAATGCTAACAAGGGACAGAGATGGCAGGTCCATAGAAGCTATGTTCCACCAAGTAGTGCATGAAGGAGAACTCTAATGTGCATAAGAAAGTATCTATAACTAAAAAAGGGTATGCAACCAATGCACACATGCATGGGACAATAATCACTGAGATTTGATGTTGTCGTAGAGGGAAACTCATCAAGCAAAGGTATGATGGAAAAACAAAAGACACTACACAACCCTCCATGGAACTTTATGATACAACTTGTACAAATGAAGGAACAAAAAAATGTACAAAATCCTTGAAAACCATACACAAAAGTAGCACTTTGTCTCAGTGTGTCTACAAAAAAACAAGTGCATGAAAAGGATGCTCAAAATGCTACAAATACATGTAGAACAACCCAAAAGAAGCCATCTAATGCAAACAAAAAAATTCTAGGAGCCAAAATGACCAAGAATTCAATGATAAAGAGAATAACACAAAAGATTATATAAAAAATACCTGGGGCAAATTTTGGAAATAATAGTAGCAGATCTAGATAGAGGACTCTATGAGATTCCTAATGATATGTGGAAGTCAAAAAATGAAGTCCATTTACCAAATTTATGGCCCCAAAAGCGCAAAAAATAAGGCTGACTTTGGAAGCCTATAATAGTCACTAGGGATAGAGTCTAACAAAGCCACCACCATGAGCAGATTGGTGTCGAACCCAACTTTTCAAGATATAAGGTTTGCTTTATTTTGACTCCTTATGACTAAGTTATGAGCAAGAAACTGAATGCTAATTTTTATGGCTTGCAAGGGTCAAATTGGTCAAAGGGTTCACCGATTGCTGATGTCAGTGCTGACTCGACTATTTGCATGGAACCAATTAGACTATTGACATGACAAAAATTCCTTGTTGAATAGGCAAAATATTCTCCAAATATTCCTTGGCCAAAAATAATGGTGATTGCTAAATATAAAAGACCTCTTATTAGAAACTCCTCCAAAAAATACCAAATTTGATGATTCAAGCACTGATGTTAGCACTAACATAGGATTGTGCAGGACTAGAAGAAGGTACCTTTTGTTGCGGATTAGTACAAATGTACCAATATTTGACCTTTTGAAAAAAATCAAACTACTTTGTCTTTTAGGAAAAAAAGTACCCCATGAAATTAATGAATTTTAAAACAATAAAGGGTGATTAAATTTTTTGTTTGACCTGCATATGGAGGAGTAAAGACATGTAGGGGTACAGATTCTATATGAATATACAAATTTCTACAATCTGGCACAAATTTTCACACCCCCTAATTTTTTTTGCAAAAATATACTGATTTCCAATTTTGATGAATTGGCAAGCATTTTTAGGGTTCTCAGGCCTTTTGAGCATGATGGTGATGTTCATTTTATCGTAAACTAACCATATTATTTGTTGACCTCTATAAATTGCCTCATAAAATGTGCCCTCAACAAATTTAACCCCAAATTTTAATTGCTCAAATTTTGACAAAATGAAAGGTGTTCCTAGGGTTTTTTAATGTCACAGACACAACAAAGAGGCTTGGTTTGCTCCAAAGATGATAACAAATTTTCCCATCACAAAATCCACAAAAAAAGCAAATTTGTGACCTTGAAACACTTTTAATTAAATAAACCCTCAAATCTTTAGAAGGGTCTTTTTGAATCCACGCTCTAGTACCATGTTTATGCAAAAATGAAGCTCATATACCATGTTGAATTTTTCAACACAAGCCTGGAAGATCAAACAACAAATTAGAACACCTTCCACAAATGAGAGTAGCAAGAAAAATATGTCATATTACTCAAATGCAAATATTAAAGAATTTAATTACAATGCATAAGGATGTGCTTATATAGAGAGAACAAGGATGACCTAAACTAAATTTAGGAGAACTAAATTGCAATCATGAGGAGCAAAAAAAAGCTCAAATATAGCTGAAATAGATGCACAAAAGCTAAACTAGGTTCACAACTAGAGCAACTAGAAGCATAAAAGCACAACTAAGTGAACTTAAGCCAAAAAAAGAGTAACTAGTTGTTAAAATTCTCTAGCATCCAACAGTAGGTGGATTTGGGACTCGGTCTACAAATGGTGTTGACACCTAGAGGCGTGAAGAACACGAGAACATGCCAAAAATTGTCCTCAAAGTTATTGTTCCTTTTTAAATTTATGGGCAGATTCAATAACATGAGAAAGACAAACATATAATTTTAATTATCTCCAATATGCAAAATTTCTGAAAAACTCATGTGTACATCACTTTTGTGCCAAAATTTAGGGATCCTTTTTACAAATGAACAAATTTATGTGGGAATGCTTCCACCACT
Organism: Cryptomeria japonica; assembly: GCF_030272615.1. Classification (NCBI taxonomy): domain Eukaryota; kingdom Viridiplantae; phylum Streptophyta; class Pinopsida; order Cupressales; family Cupressaceae; genus Cryptomeria; species Cryptomeria japonica. Next base: position 277,857,563 of record NC_081409.1, read on the forward strand.
TTATTCAACTCTTCCACATTTGGAGTCTTTGCATATTTCATTTTTATCATTTGAGAATACTCAAAATTCTCCATTTTCTCTTTAACTCCTTAATCTCCCCAGGTTTTGTTTATATTTTAACTAATTCAACTTTCATTAACACCATGCTATCAATGACTTCCTTTGTACATTGGATATATATACTATTCTTAACTCTTGTATAATATTTGTCGACTTATGCACCTTATTTAGTGTTTCCCAAAATGAACATGGCAATGCTCCAATAAATTCCTCTATCCTTTTCAAGAAGTTGATTGTAGCCTCATGGTTCTATAATGCTTTTTCCTTGGTCTTCCAAAAGGATGAGACTACTAATTTGAATACCTTGAGCCATTTCTTCAATAAATCCTTTTTCTCTTTTTCAATCAGGGCTCCATGAAATAACTCCTTACTGGTGACTCTTATCTTGCTCAAAATTGGGATGTAAATTGTCCCACATAAGAATTTATTGCTCTATACGGGTATTTTCACCTTCTCTAAACACAATTGTTGTAAGAAAATTAACTCATCACTAATAGAATGATAAAATTTGATTACTCTTTTAATCACATATTCTCCCAGGAATCTAAGGTCTTCTCTCCATTGTGTGGCACCTATTAATAAATTATTTATATCTTGAAGCCTTGTGTCCTTGGATGATGTTGTTTGCAAGCTCATTATGCAAGTAGTTGAATATATTGGCCTCACAAGATGATTGATATATATTTTAAGCTCATCGATTTGATTCTTTATCTCTTTCTTTTTGGTTTCATCTTTCTTCATTCTTTGGAAGATAGTGTCTACTACTTGTTGCAAAGACTAGTTTTCCCTAGCTCTCATTTGTATTCCAAGATTAACCTCTTGCATATGATAATCCTTTTCTTGAATTTCCACTTGTAGATTAACCTTGTTAATCTACCATTATGGATGATATCTTCCTTGAATTATTCTTCTTTCTCTCTGAGGTATATTGAAAGTTTCCTCTAAAATGGATAAGTTTTCTTCCCTCAATTCCTTATGCTTTCACTATCTTTTCTGGATAGTATGGGTCAATCATGTAGGGAGATGCCCTGAAGCAAAACCAATTGACTTATCTTGTTCCCTACAGGTTTCCCCTTCTTCATTATTTTGTTCTTGGTGGACTCTTCCTCTTGGTGATCTTCGGGAACTTCCTCTTCATGGAGTTCTCTGTGAACTTTCTCTTCTTCTTGATTCCCTTCATGACCTTCTTCCTATTGTTCTTTCTAATTATCTCGGGGAAATTCTTCCTCAACTTGCCACTCTTAATTTTCATTACCTAAATCCTTTTATTTCTCAAGACCTTCTATTTCTCATGGTATCTCATCGTGTATGTCAACCAAATGAAGTTGGTCTTATTCAACTAAAGCTTCCTCTTTTCCAACTTGATTAGATAAGGAAACACTTGTGTACTTAGGTGGTGGTGAAGGATTTGTTGAAGTAGGTGTTGCACTTTCATCCAATGTGGATGGAGATGATACCTCCTTTTCCAACTCAGGAGTAACCTTTGTCCTTGGTCTGTTCTTTATTTCAAGTGGTTCTCCTTCCCTTTCTTCTTCTAAATATTCCTCAAGGTGCAACTGCCTTAGATAACTTTCCTTCACTTTAGGATGTTCCACTTTGTTTTCAATGGTGGTTGTGGTTGTATATTTTTTCTTTCTTGATGCAATACCCTTTGAATATTCTTCAACCTTAGACACCCTATTTATCTTTATTGGAATTATCATGGTGGTGGGCTTGATTAACCTAATGATTTTGAAGTCCTTGTTGATCCTGTTGAAGAGGATGATTTCTTCTTCTTTCAAGTCTCTCATTTTTTAGGAGTCTTGACTCCTACTTGAGGCACATGTAGAATTGGGTATGGCTTCTCGATGCATTCTTTTTGTCCACTAGACCTCATTCTTTTCTCTTTCATCCATTTCAACAACTTCATCACTATAAGGATCTACATGAAATATGAGGATATTGTAAATTTACATTTAGTCATAAGAAGTATACAACTTCTTTTCATCATCTTGAAGACCTTGAAGGATTATTGTGCATGGATATTTATTGGAAAATCAGGGCTCATTCTACAAAAACCCCCCACTCTCACTTCATAGTCATCAATATAATTCTCCCAATGTTCCTCCACTTTAGGCTCATGTTTATAAGGGCTGGCCTTTCTAATTGGATCAAATCCATCCCTAGTCACCAATAGAGGTTGCATAGTGTATTTTGCCAACTCTGTCTCTATTCCTTTGATTAGGAAGAAATTGCTTATTTTCTCTATTTTTTGTGTGTTTGTAAATTGAGGTAATCCTCTACTCTCCTTTTCTTGAGCTTTTTCTTGCTTTGGATGCCATGCTCTCCCTTAAGGGAGCATATGACTTCCTTTTAGAATGAATATTGAAGCATTTAGTTTAGCTTTTTATTTACTTCAAAGAAATTTAAAATGCCATTTGTGCCCACACCATGCCAAAAATGTTAAAAATGCTTGAAATTCAAATTTTGTCACTTGATTTAGGTGTTGCTCACATTTGAACCAAAAAGGCACTCTTTCTTTTTCAAAAAAATTAAATTTTAAAATTTGAGAAAAATTTGTCCTACACTAAAGGAGTCTTCATTAAATTTTGGTTTTTCATGTTAAATAATTTGGAATTTTTTTATTTAAAATGTGTTTTTGGATGTTTTGGAATAAGGGAAAGTTGACTACCTCATGGATTTTAGTAAGGATCATTTTGATATCTTGTTTAAAATTTTATGAGCCAAAATATTATGATATTTTTTGTGCATTATTTCTCCTAACATGCTCTTTTGTGTTGAGTCATGATGAACCTAGTATGGAGGTACTAGAGAGTGATAGTGGAGTGCGTCCCTAGATTCATCAAGACACAAAGGGGTCTAAGGATATCTCGTTGAGGATTTTTATTAATAAATGATGACTAATGAAATTAGAGAAATAAAATTAATGAATATAAGGATTCATATGGAATAGCCTGAGTGCTAGTGCAATCTCAGTAGGAGTATATAACACATGTCCTCTCTAGGAGCATTCAAATTTGCGGTTTGGGTTCCTCATGGGGTGAATTGATCATACCTATCTCTACTTAGCTATCACTTCAAGCTTTTCTATGACACTCCTTGCCTCCTCTCTAGCATCCTTTCCTCACCTTAGCGTGTATACCTATGATGTGTATTGTTTATATTGTTGATGATTTGATTTCTTGTTTTCTCCATTGGTTATTGTTCCCAATGTGAGTGTATTTTTTATGTCACAAGTTTTTATTCCCAATGAAGATTTATATTTGATCCATCTTGTTATGTTAATTGAGTGATTTGCCTAATGTGTATGTTACCTATATACTCGATGTATGGTGTTTGTGTAAACCTCATCCCAATGTGTTTGGTGTTAGCATATGCTTGTGGCTCATGTGACAATCTCCTAGTACAATAGGCATTTATCCAATGGTACCACACCATTAGGTGGCCCCATTAGGGACCAAGGATCTTTGGAGGAGCTCCAAGATCAGGATCGAATGGCAAAGGTTTCCCATTTCATATTTCTCTTTATTATATAATATTGCAAAAGTGTTTATTGAATGATATTTGAGTCCCTATATTTTAATTGTGATAAATTATTTTTGGCCTCTTTTGTGGAAGGATTGTAAATGGACCGCACAAGTGGTATTGATGTTAAAATGGTTTTTACATGACTTGACATTGAAGTCAAGAAAGAGTGTTATCTTGAATGCTCTTTAAGCATTTTTATGTTTTGGTTAAAATGAATGTAGAGCATCTTCATTTGAGTTTTAAAATTAACCTATGGTTTAGAAAACATGAAACAAACTATTGAAACCTCTAGGAATATTCTTGTGTTTTGTGTGCATAGTGTGTCATTGAGAATCTCCTCATCAAGGGGTTATTTAGAATTCTCTAGGGTTTTAGTAGTGTCAAGATGTGTGAAACACATTTCTCTCCTCCAGTTGTCTTGTTTTCATTGTGTGAAAGTCTCTTGTATTTCCCCTAGCCCTTAGGAGTGTTCTCGTTTATGGGCTTATGTGAGAAAAAATGGGTGTATAGAGACTCCTTGGTTTCTCAATCATTTTAAAATTTTAGAGTTTATTTTTTGTTAGGGCTCCTTCCTTGTAGTTCCTATTTTTCCTTATCATAGGGACCAAACCCTAGCTTGGATTTATTCATTGTCTGGGACTGCAATGCAAGAACAAGACTACAACACTTGGGAAGCACTAAAATGTCTAGAAAGGACTCAAACACTATAAAAGGAATGCAACTCTAGACTGGGACTCCTACAAAAGACTTGGATACTTGAGCACATCAACTAGTGTCCTCTTTCAAAAGTAGTGTCCCCTTTGTGTTCTAGTGTCTCTTGGTGTCCTATTTTTGTCATTTCATCACTTGTTTAGTCTTCTATTAATTTTATAAGGAAAATTTGTATATGAAAGTTATCCCCCTTTGCCTTGAAATTCTTCTCATATATATTTACGAGTGTCACAAATCAATTTTTGTGTCATCTACTCTATTTGGGAAGCATGTCATTACCTGGAAGCAACCCATCAGTGTTCAATTTGGTAGAGGTTTTGCACCTCCTAGTTAGGAAACCTCTTGTGAATTTTTCCCCTTGTGTTTAGATGTTACTTAAGGTTGTGGTTGAATGGATTGGAAGTGAATGTTTTTAGACACATCAGATGCTAAGGAGGGGTTAATCAACATGAACCAAAATTTAACCATTCATTAACTTTTAAATATTTAAATCAGATCCATAGAAGTAAATAATGAAACACAACGTTCATAGCACAAGAAAGCCAATATTTTTACATGCAAAACCCACAGAGAGAAAAACCATAGTGAGAATCAACTCACAATATATAAAAGAAGTTGTTAAATTTTGTTTTAGGCTCACTACCAAGAAATATTACTGAACCCTAAATAAACTTGCAAGATAAGGTGCACCACCCTAGGGAAAGATACAATTGAAATATAGTATGAAGATTACTTCTCTAGAGAAAGATGTATTGATATTTGAACCAAAAAAATTATGTGAATTGTTGTGGATGAAGCATCTTACAAATGTTGATAATGTAGTCCTCTTTGTAGCCCAAGTATTATGTCATGGTGATTTTGCACACTTCATTATAATCTGATGAATTATTGATTTATTTCACACATTAAAAACACTTTAAATCAACTCTCACATCTTCATAATTGATTTAAACTTCCTTATATATCCTTCTCAACATCCCAAAACATCAATTAGGTTGGTTGAAATAGGCCTTAACAAATAAAATGTGTGACCTAGAATAGGTCAGATTCAAGAATGTATATCAACCACAAAATTAGGTTGTGGATCAACCTAGAAACTATATTAACCTTAAACATGTCATAACACATCCTTTAAAGTCAATTAAATAGGTTAGGATCAACTGCAATTGAAAGAACATACCTAGCCAGCCAAATATCAACACCACTGTCAAGATTGCAAACTATTCACCTTTTTACCATTAGGGAGAGACTCAAAATATTAAGTGGACCAAGATGAAAATACTAGAGACCATCTACAACCTTTCTTCAACATCTCCTAAAGTAATCACTCATCAAGTGCTACTGCAGAAGAATATCATCACTGAACTAGTAAACACTATGTAGACCAAACAAACTATCTGACATCAACATATGAAATACTATGAACCAGAATACCAACATGCCTGAAACTCATATCTTTGAACTAGTACACCATTATTAACATCTTCCCAAAACTTCAAGGTCATAGCTATCACCATGGTAGAATGAGGAGCATTCTAGTGAGCCAACTGAAACACTTTATTTGATAGATTGTTATTTGGAGTTCAAACCCTTATAACTTTTTTTTGTAAAAAATGGTTTAAGTCTTGGAAATTGAGATAATAGGGCTTGACATTCCCCTTTTATTTATTCTATAACCACACATGAAAAATATGCAAGGCGGTAGAATGCAGAGAAAAGTACCAATTCACAAACATAGGAAAAATGCAGAATCTCAACACAGTAATTTTCTTCAATCATCAAATATAAAGAATAAAATCAAGCATCATATGGTCCCTGATTCCCTAATCATATGGACATCAACCTAGAGGACTACGACAAATAAACAAGTCATGAAATATGTGAAACAATATATACCACCTACTTCAGACTAATATATTGCCATCAAATGAACCTCCAGACTATCTTATATATCTCTGACCAAATTGAAATGGTGCAACTACTCTCAAACGTACATCTTCAACACCAATGACCAAAACACATACTCCAATCATCTTCTTAATGACACCACATACTATTGGACATAGGGTTGACATCAATGACAACACATATTTCCAAGAATCTCCCACTTTTTCATTGATGGAGACACCATATTTATATTTGCAATCTCTCCCCTTTCACCAATGTCTCTCTCGCATAAAACCTATCTAGTACCTCTCCCCCTTTGACATCAAGGAAAAAGGGGATAATATTTACCTAACCAAAATAATATTATATGCACTCTCCCTAAATATTTTCATTAATTTAAAATTATGCCCCTTCAATGGAGATCCCTTAACAAAATTGTTACTACATGTGAAAGTCTTCAACTGTACACCAGAAAATGCAAAATTGTTTGACCAAAGTCTCTCTTATTTATGTCTTCTTGGAAGGTAGGATACTCTTATGCTTTACCTTGAGTTCAACAAGAGAAATATCCCATGTAGCCTTTGCTAAGGAAAGGATTTGGTTTTGACATTCAAACTCTAAGTGTAAATCCTCATCATTGATATCAACATTTTTTGAAACCTTAATTTTTTTGTTTTGCCTACCCTTCTTCTCCCAAAATGTTGACCAAAGAAGCCAACCTCAAATCTACTACTTACCTCAACATTCAAAATAGTCTCTTAATTTTCTCCCTCTGCTATTGCATCAAAGATAATTTCACATGAATTTGTTCTATTTGCACTCTGATGGAGCCATATTTGTCCTTCGCAAGTTCATATGCAGTGACCAAATGAAAAATTTGTGACTCAATTGAGTCAATCAATCCTTTGATTCTCTTTGTGGAATCTTGCCATCTTGAATAAATTGGCATAATGTTGAAACATCGTTAATACTATCATTGAAATTGTTTATATTTACCTATAGAGTATTGTGTGCATTGGTACACCTATCAAAAACTTCAGCAATTCCTTTATAATTAAACTTTCTTAAGGTTTCATCTTCTTCTTTCTTCTCCACATGTGATGTTGTTAGGATAACTGGTGCACAATTGAGAGAGGGGGTGAATCAGTTGTCAACAGATTATGAAAATTTAAGCACACAAAACCTTTTACCGGAATAGAGGATAAATTAATTAAGCACAAAAATAAATCGTAAACCAAATACCATGCATCCACAACACATAACACCAAGATTTGTCAGTGAAAAAATCATGGTGGGAAACCCTACCCACAGTCAGATGATACTTCTACAGTAAGTATGTGATTACAATAAAGGGGTCTGCACATGTAGGAAGGCACATTGCCTAGAGTGCACTACTCATCACATAAGACCCTCCCTAACATTGACTACATAAATCTTCGGACTACAATCCAGAAAGAAGAGTGAACTACAAGAATATAATGTCCTATGCCTGAGTATAGTTCCAATTAAGCTCAATACCGGAGATCTTAAACCTCTTACTCAAACCCAATTCAATCACCTATGATCTACCAAAACCTCTACATATGATTACAACTTTATTGGCAGACAGATAATCTCATAACCCATGATCGATGATCTACAAAAAAATATTACATCATATTTATACAAACCCTAGACCTAAACAATTAGGTCAGCCACCTAAAATATAATAAAATAAATCCATCACATAAACCCACAAACCAATGATAATCCAAGTTGGCCTAAGACCGAAACAACATTAACCAAATAATAAATCCAACAGGTAATGCATCGGGAGCATCCACCAACACGTTACATAAACCGGTCCATAACCTAGGAGAATAACACAGAATAACACTAGACCTAAAATAGGTTGCCATAAGACAAATGCAACACCATCAATCAACTAGAACATGAATATGATAACCATCAACATCCTGAGAACCTTTTAGAAGCTGCACCAACACCATTTATTGAATCCATCAAAAGATCTTCAACAAAGCTCTGTCAATAAAACCCTTACCGATAACCAAAAGACTTACTAGAACATATGATAGCTTCTGGATCACAAAATCTTGAACCAATTGAATGTGGCACGCACATGAATGATTGAACAAAGCTAATTCCACCAAACTGAACGTACCAGAAAATACTGGAGATAGTCTCCAGATCAACATCACAATCCAACCACTCTACCAGAACCTAGTAGACAACCAAACAAGCTAGCGTTGACATCAATGACAAACATCAATGCAACACAGTCAATTCCTCCAAATTTCCAACAATCTCCCCCTTTGGCATTGATGGCAACACTAGATGTGAAAAACATCCAAGTGTTAAGAAATGCCAAACAAGTCTCCCACAATGGAAGACATCCAACAAATGATATATCAATGAAGTTTTGAACCAATTATTCATCCATAGACCGAACTCCCCCTGTGACTGATATCTTTGTTAAGCTCTATTTTTCACATATATATCTCTTTCCCTTTGACATAAATGCTAGAAATCTGACATAAACATCAAAGAAAAATCATAGATCCTTTGAACCACACAACTGACTACTCCCCCTAAGTAGTAGCACCAATTCATCAATCCAGAATGAATGATAGTTTTGATAATGCATATTGGATTGATGTCAATCAACATCACTTAAGTCTCTATCGGAGGGGCAGAGACCCCCAATCTCTCTCTAAAGTACTCAAATGATTCCTTGGGCAAAGGTTTAGTGAAGAATATATCTGTAATTTTTTGTTTAGTGTTCACATAAACCAATCTGACTTCATTTGCTTCTACCTTTTTTTTCAAAAAGTTATACTTGATTGATATGTGCTTTGTCTTATAATGAAATACCGGATTATTTGATATGTCAATGGCAGTAGAGTTATCACAATGAATAACTACCGGTTCATCACAATCTACCCTTATATCTTTCAACATTTGCTTCATCCATAGAACTTGTGTACAACTAGTAGCAGTAGCAACATACTCAACTTCAACAGTAGATAAAGAAGTACATGACTGTTTCTTGTTGATCCATGAAACAAGTTTATTTCCAAGAAAGAAAGCTCCACTGGATGTGCTTTTCCGGTCATCTATATCTCCAGCCCAATCTGCATCTGTATATGCACATAGTGTAAAGTCATCATGTTTAGCGTAGTGTAAATATTTGAAAATCCTTTTCACTGCACTCTCATGATTCTCTCTTGGATCACTCTGATATCTTGATACAATACAAACTGTATTCATTATATCCGGTCTAGTCTAAGTCAAATATAACGGACTTCCAATCATATATTTATACCTTGTAGGATTTACAGGAGTTGATACATCTTTCTTTTTTCAATTTCTCACTTGTAACCATAGGAGTACTAACTAGTTTAGAATTTTCCATACCAAATTTCTTCAAAAACTCTCTAGCATACTTAGTTTGACAGATGAAAATACCTTTATTAGTCTGAGTAATCTACAAACCTAAGAAAAATCTCATTTCTCCAATCATAGACATCTTGAATTCATTCTTCATATTGTCAGAGAATTCCATACATAACTTTTCTTCACCTCCGAAAATGATATCATCAGCAAAGACCTCAACAATAAATATGTCATCATTAGTGATCTTATAATACAAGTTACTCTTAGCATTACCTTTAGTGAAACCAAGATTCAAAAGATATTTGTTCAATCTAGCATACCAAGCTCTAGGGACTTGCTTCAATCCATATAAGGCTTTCCTCAATCTGCAAATCATGTTATTGTCATCTGAAAGAGAAAATCCATCAAGATGCTCAATGTAGACTTCCTCTTCAAGATCTCCATTTAGAAATGCACACTTAACATCCATTTGATAAACCCTATATTTCTTATGGGAAGCATATGCAAGAAATAATCTCACAACTTCAATCCTTGCTACTGGAGCAAAAGTTTCATCATAATCAATTCCTTCCTTCTGAGAATATCCTTTGTAGACCAATCTAGCCTTGTTCCTCACAACTTGTCCATCTTCATTCAATTTATTCCTAAAAACCCATTTAGTTCCAATAACATTCTTATTTTTAGGTCGGGGAACTAAAGTCCATGTGTTGTTCTTGCAATTCCTCTTCCATAGCTTTCATCCAACATTCATCCTTACATGCCTCAACTAATGATGCCAGTTCAATTTGAGAAATTAAGCATACCTCTTCAGCTGCCAACCTTCTCCTTGTCATCACTCCTTTGCTCTTGTCTCTAATGATCTGATCTTCTAAATGATTCAACCTTACATATCTAGGAGTCTTCTGACTTTCTATTTCTCTGCTCTGATCTTTAGTTACTATTAAATTTTTTGATAATACCGGGGTAACTAGTTCAACATTCTATTTCGGTGCAGGCACTACTTGATCAGTTATGATCATTTCCACTTTCGGTTCTCTTTCATAAGTTCTGATTTGACCTCTGTACTACTCATCCACCTTGACATTAGCGCTCTCCACAATTCTCTGCAATCTTTTGTTATAACATCTGTATGCTTTGCTTTCATTTGAATAACCAAGAAATATCCCTTCATCGCATCTAGGATCAAACTTTCCAATGGAATCATCTCTTTTGATATAGCATTTACTACCAAAGATTTTGAAGTACTTAAGTGTAGGTGTATGACCAAACCACGACTCATAAGGTGTCTTACCAGTGTCTCCTTTGATATGAACTCTGTGAATGTATATTTTGTCGTGCTCACAGCTTCTCTCCAATAGATATGAGGCAAATTAGCTTCCATCATCATAGATCTAGCCGCATCCAGGATTTTTTTGTTCTTTCTTTCCACAACACCATTCTGCTGAGGTGTCTGGGGTGCAGGCAACTGTCTCCTTATGCCATGTTTCTCACAATAACTATTAAATACACCAGATGTGAATTCACCACCCTGATCGGATCTTAAGAATTTGATCTTCAACCCTGTCTATGTCTCAACCATAGCTTTAAAGATCTTGAACTTTTCAAAAGCTTCAGATTTCTCCCTTAGAAAAGTAACCCACATCATTCTAGAATAGTCATCAATGATTACCATGAAATATCTATCACCCTGAAAGCTTCTTATTCTAGTAGGACCACACAAATCAATATGAATAAGATCAAGAATTCATTAGATTTTTCTTGTATACTCTTAAAAGAAGTTCTGACTTGCTTACCCATTTGGCATTCCTTACATACTGGATTATGAGGCTTCACAATCTTAGGCATATCTCTAACTACCTTAGTTGAACTAATCTTTATAATGCAATCAAAATTCACACGACACAACCTCTTATGCCATAGCTATTTATCATCAATATGTGCAATCAAACATATCTTCTCACCGAAGTTCAAATGAAAGATATCACCTCTAGTCTAAGTATCGGTTGCAATCTCCAATCCAGATCTGTTGATGATTTTGCATTTTCCATCCTTGAACTATAATTGAAATCCCTTATCCACCAACTATCCTATACTCAAAAGATTATGCCTTAAGCCTTCTAAATAATAGACATTATCAGTGTTATTCTTACCATCCAATGATATAGTTCCTCTTCCTCTGATCATGCATGCTTTGTCATCTCCAAATCTAACCAGACCTCCATCAATTTTTTGCAAAGATAGAAACTACCTTCTATCTCCAATCATATGATGTGAACATCCACTGTCTATTACCCATTCATCCTTGTCTTCAAATTTAGCAGCAAGGGCCTTCTCTTCATTTTGAATGACAGGTTCCGGAGCATCTTCCTTGATAGCTAAGAATACCCATTCCTTTGTATTATCGGATCCACTATCTGAATCTTTTGTCGGTTCATCATCAAAATCATCAGTTACACCTTCCTCATCAGCATAGTAGCATGATTTGTCTTTGTTCCTCATGTACTTATGCTTGTTCTGATATTCATGGTTAGGCTTAAAAGATCTTCCATCTTTCTCTTCAAATCTTGAATTCCTCTTAGGACATCTACATGGAAAATGACCTATCTTATTACACGTGAAACATTTGAAAGGAGATTTTCCTTCATACTTACTTCCCGTCGAACCTTTAGGTACCCTTCTAGAAAATAGGGCTTCAAGTTCCTCAAGCTCTTCATCTTCTTTCTTCATATCCTCTAGTTCATTTCCATATAGTGCTTTCCAATCCTTCTTGCCGGTTGATGATGTAGATGCATTGAAAGTAGATTCAGTCTTTGGAGCTCCTTGAGGACCAAATTCTTCAAGCTCAAAAGCAGATAGCTTTCCAACCAAAATATCCCTATTAAAAGAAATGTTACACATTGTTCTCATCTCATTGATTGTAGTATCCGTCATCTTGTAAGCCAGTGGCAAAGCTCTCAATACTTTAGAAACAATCTCATCTTTTCTCAGAGATCCACAACAACATTGAATTCCCAAGACAATTTCATTGACTCTTTCCATAAAAGCAACAATTCTTTCATCTTCCTCCATTCTCAGGTTCTAATATCTCACCCGGTAACCATCAAGTTTAGCAATTTTTACAGTAGGGTCACCTTCATTCAAAGTCTCCAACTTATCCCATATAGCTTTTATAGATGATTTGTCTGTTAATCCCATTACTTGCTGATTTGAAAGGGTGCTCAAAAGGGCTTCTCTAGCTCTGTAGTCATTTTCAATGTTCTTATCCAAGTTTTCTGGAGGATAATTGTCAGATGTCAAATCATAAGGAGTATAGCCTATCTCAGTGATCTCCCAAATCTCTTTGCTAAGACATCTTAGACGAGTCTCCATCTGAAGCTTCCATACTCTGTAATTTGTTCCTTCAAGCCTAGGGATGTCCTTCTGGTAAGCAATTGAAGTTGAATGATTACTCGCCATAGGATCTTTCTCAAGTGGTTAAGCTTCTGCAGAGAGGACCAAGATCTGATACCAATTGTTAAGATAATCTATGGACAACTAAGAGGGGAGGTTGAATTAGGTGTCAACAAATTATGAATCTTTAAGCACACAAAACCTTTTACTGAAATAACAGATAAACCAATTAAGCACAAACATAAATCATAAACCAAATACCATGCATCCACAACACATAACACCAAAATTGGTATGTGGAAAACTCGGTAAAGGGAAAAACCACGGTGGGAAACCTTACCCACAGTTAGATGATACTTCTGCAGTAAGTATGTGATTACAATAAAGGGGCCTGCACATGCATGAAGACACACTGCCTAGAGTGCACTTCTCATCACAAAATAGTCTCATTGACTACATAAATCTTAAGACTACAATCTAGAAAGAAGAGTGATCTGCAAGAATAACATCTCCTATGCCTGAGCACAGTTCCAATTAAGCTCAATACCAGAGGTCTTAAACCTCTTACTCAAACCCAATTAGATCACCTATGATCGACCAAAACCTCTGCATATGATTACAACTTTATTCACACACAAATAATCCCATAACCCATGATCGATGATCTACAAAGAGATCTTACATCATATTTATACAAACCCTGGACCTAAACATTTAGGTCGGCCACCTAAAAGATAATACAATAAATCCATTACATAAAACCGCAAACCAATGATAATCCAAGTCGGCCTAAGACCGAAACAACATTAACCAAACAATAGATCCAAGTAGTAACGCATTGGGAGCATCCACCAACATGTTACGTAAACCGGTCCATAACCTAGGAGAATAACACATAATAGCACCAGACCTAAAATATGTCGCCATAAGACAAATGCAACACCACTGATAAATTGGAACATGAACATGATAACCATCAGCATCTTGAGAACCTTCTAGAAGCTGCATCAACACCACTTATCGAATCCATCAAAAGATCTTCAACAAAGCTCTGTCGGTAAAACCCTTACCGGTAACCAAAAGGCTTACTAGTACATATGATAGCTTTTGGATCACCAAATCCTGAATCAATTGAATGTGACACGCACATGAATGACCAAACCAAACCAATTCCACCAAACTGAACGTACTGGAGAATACCAGAGATAGTTTCCAGATCAACATCACAATCCAACCACTCTACCAGAACCCAATAGACAACCAAACAAGCTAGTGTTGACATCAATGCAACACATAATCAATTCCTCCAAATTGCCAATAGATGTATGGTCCCTAATTTAGGAATCCATAAGTAATTTTAAATTTTGTTTCAAATCTAATGATGGATCAATAGCGAACTCTAATAAGCCCAAATACATGACTTTTATCGCATCATCAATAAGACTTGTTGTTTTCACATGCTCTTATAAAAAATATTTCCTAGTAGATGCATGTAGTATATCTCCTAGTTTTAACTTTTGAAGAGGGAAAATACTAGCTAAATCTATATGTCCCTCTTGTGTGGAAATTTGCAGCAACTATGGAGCTACCACAGGCTCAAATTACATTTGTAAACCTAATAGGTCTTTGAAGGAAAAAAAGATCCTTCATTAACATTTTTCTTAATCACTTTTTTTGTAGTGTCCACATTGTTCTCATTCTTCTCCTCTCCACCATTAACATTTAATAAATTATCCCTTTTATTTTCTTCTTCTCTTGCAACATTTGTAATCTCCTTTGCACCTGTATCCACAATATTCTTTATTGCTTCAAACTTTTATGTGTCCCCTTTATTTCTTGCAATCTCCTCTATATTACTAGTGTTCTCTGGAAGAATTTTCTCTACACTCTGATCAATAGTACCTAGAGGAGGGACACAATCTTCATTCCTTTTCTCTTTATTTTGGGAACCAATATCAAACTTCTTCAGAGGAGAATCCTTGGTTTGTTCAACACCCATTTCATTTTTACCAATTTTAGTTAACAAAGCATCAAGTATTGTCATATCAATGTCTTGGGTGGATGTGCCAAGAATATCTTCAACTGTTAGTTTGGTCTTTTTCATTTTTCAAGGATTTGAGTAGTCTTTTCTTCAATTTCTTTCTCCATCCTTTCAATATAATCTTTATCTATCCCCATAAGGATATTTACCCTTTACTTGGTTTGAAACTCTTGTCCTTGCATCTGTGATATTTTTACTCTTTCCTCATGAGTAATAGATGCCCCAACCTTATTCAATGCATGTTACCTCATCATTTCTTCCTTCAGATGAACCTTTGTCTCTCTGCACCTAGTAATTCTAAAAGACTTGCTGGAAGTTCGTCAAGTATTTCATTGAAATTCATATTAAGAGTGGTTAGATACATCACTATAGCCTTTTCAATTGTTAGTTTACTATTCGTAGGCACAGTATCATATAATTCTATTGTTTGTTCTTGTAGATAGGAATTTGGAATTCATCAAAGCAAATAGCAAATTAGACTAGCTCAACCACGAAAACTAAATTGCAATGATAAGAAATCCTAAACACATTCAATAGAGATATGAAAACAAGACTTTCAAATCAAATGCAAACCATCACAAATGCGAATATCTCCTCCATAATTCTCCATTGTCCTTCTTTCTCCTTCAAATTGCTTTGTTTGTGGATCTCACCTACAAATGCAAAGGCATAGTATGAAAGCAAGATTGTTAAGATGAAATGGCAGCGTAAGGATACTAGAAGCATGATTGATTCTCTGAAAAAATGTGATTAGATTCGATAATGTGATTAATTGATCCTTTGATTGAAGAAACTCATCCAATTTATAGATAAATTGGAGAGATGACAAGATTAGCATGAAGAGAATTGAAAGGAAATTTCAAATCAAGAATGACAAATATGACAAATTATGACAAGATTGAAATGTCATTCCCATGAAATTAGGGGAAATATTAGAAAAATAGGAGAAAATAGAAAATTAGGTTATAAATGATGAATTGGAAATTAGGAAATTAGAAATTGATGAAAATTAGATAAACTAATTGTAGTCACATAAATCTGTCCACTTAATTAAATGAATACTTAGTATTTATTTGATTATTTAACCATCAATTAATAATTAATTAAATTAATATTTAATTAATTCATCTTAACCCTTTTCTCCTATTAATTAAATAAATTATTCAATTTATTTGATTTAATTCACTTAACCAAATTCAGACCATTAATTAAATAAATAAATCATATTTATTTAATTAAATATTCTCTCACATTTAAATAAATTAATATTTATTTAAATCCCCCAAAAATCCCACCTCTCACATTTAAATAAATTAACATTTATTTAAATCACCTTTATCCTCCACCCACTTGCATTTTCCTACAAAAGCAAGTTGCACAATTATTTTAAATAAATAATTTATTTAAATCACCTTTATCCTCCACCCACTTGTATTTTTCTACAAAAGCAAGTTGCACAACTATTTTAAATAAATTATTTATTTAAAATCTTATTTATCCTCACCCACTTGAAACCTTTAATGGTTTCCCTTAAAGTATTCAAACTTGATGGCTTCCCTTAAAGTCTTCTTAAGACTTTAATGGTTTTTCCTTAAAGTCTTCAAGCCTTTAATGGTTTCCCTCAAAGTCTTCAAGCATTTTAATGCTTTATCTTCTTTTTCTCATTTAAATAAATTAATATTTATTTAAATATTTATCCAAATACAACTTACACCATTTAATTGAAATAAATGATTTTATTTTAATTGAAAATACCAAAATTTCTCCCACTTGCATTTTCCTACAAAATCCACTTGTATGCCTAAACCCCTTCTAGATTCTTCTAAACCCTTCCTAATTAGCCTAAATTCATCCCTTAAATATTGTCACATTCCTAAGCAAATTGGAGTCACTTCTCAAAGACTCCAAAGTCTTTGAAAAGCAATTAATGCTTTGTGTGTTCAACAAATTAACCCTCAAAGTCTTGGATAACCTATGAAAGCTTCCAACCTTCAACCACTAAATGGCTCAAAGTCTTTGATAACCATTGAAGGCTTTCAACCTTCAACCACTTAATCCCCAAAGTCTCCAATAACCATTAATGGTTACCTCAAACCCTCCCACATGGTTAAAACATTTGTTTTGACTCAACCTCTACCCAACCCAAAGGTCTCATCAGGCCATTAATGCTTTGACCATGATTATCTCTTAAACATTTGCACAAAGGTTTATCCTTGGATTAACTCTTAATCTAGTGGGTAATCTTAATTTAGACTTGACCCTTGCCTTCTAGATAACCATGAGGTCTTCTCAGGCCTTTAATGCCTCCAACCTCTTCTCTCAACCCAATCCTATGTTGAAACTTGTCACCATTTTATTGGTGCCAATTGTGCACATGGATCCCCAACTTTCAATCCTAACCCTTGTTAAGATTGCTCAATCTTAACCCTTCATTTCCCTATTTCTTCTATAAATAGAACCCTTCTCCTCAAGCAAAAGGAGAAGCATTTTAGAGTATTGTTGTTATACTGGCATTAGCATAGAGCTTTTTCATAGCATCACTATCTACTCTAGCATAGTATTTAGCTTTTCATTTCATATTTGAAGCTTAGTATTAAATCTCAATCCTCCATAAGCATCTATAGTGCAAAAAGCTGCTGAGAGCTACACTCATTTGGGACTTGGAGAGGAGAGGAACAAGGGAGGAGCAACTATGAGCATCTTGATTAGCTATTTCATTTTATGTTTATATGCTTTCTATTTCATGCTTAATATCTCTCTTGATATGCCTGTTTAGGATAATCTTTTGTTGCTAACACTAACGTTTGTTTCTTGTGCTCTTGTGTGTGTTGCCATCAAACAGATTTTCTAATCCTTTTTGCAGAGCATCATTTGGTGAACCCGACGTGAATCCAAACACCAAAAAGATCATTTTTTTTTTTTTAACCAATAACATGTTTGAATGTTGAAAATGTCACACAGGTTGCGCTTTTGACACTGTTTTGGTGCGTTTGACATTATTTTGGCGCTATTCACCCTGTTTCAGTGCTTTTCCCTTCTTTGTCTTTCCCTTTCTTTTAGTGCGTTTGTGTTAAATAGTGCCTCTGTTCAAACGCAGACTAGCGCTATTGTAACAAAACGTTGTACAAATCACCTTGTAACCAAAAAAAAAAAAAAATTAGGCTTGTAGAAGCCCACCAAATAGGCGGATTTTACTAACTTTTTTTTCTCTTTTGTGCAGATTTAAATTAGATTAAAAAGTAGATTTATTTTTTTTTACTAACTTGTTTTTTGAAGTTGGTTTTAAAAATGAATTCACTTTTTATTTTGGTTTAAAATTAACTTCACATTTCAACTTTGGGCTTTTAAAAAAAGAATCACATATTTGTTTGGGGCTCTTAAAAAGAATTTCATTGTTCCAAGGTAAAAAGAACCACAAACTTATACAAAAACAACTTTATTTTTTTTGCAAGTTAGGAAACAATCTTCGTTTTGGTGCTTAAAATCAACAAGGCAAATTTTATTTCTTGCATCAAGATAAAACTCACAATCCACACTTCCATTTTTGGTGCAAATAAAATTCACAATCAACTTGTCTCATTTTCAAAGCAATTTTACTTCATTCAAACGTGTTTTTCATTAAGTTGACCAGGATTTTCAAATTCTAGTTTACTCAAACAATTGCCTTTGAAAATTAAAAAGAACACCATGATTGTTGGAGCAACATCTCCAAATAGTTAGATCACATTGCAATGACAGATTAAAAAGAACAAGTGTTTTTCGTGCTTGGCACACTTGTGCAAAGAGTTGGTCGAGTGGTCCTACTTCTAACACACACTATCCTCTCCCTTGGCTTTCGTGGTCCTAGGTGCAAGAGAAAAGTGTTAGTAACACTCACATTTTATCTTTTTAAGAGAGGCCTGCCAAGGGATCGATACTCTTGGGAACGACCTCGAGCGGTAAATCCTTCGAGCCGCTATAGAAATCAGGTGAGAGCGAAAGCTGTAGCCTTGGGTATAGCTGTTCCTACAGTGTAACTGGCCGAAAGGACAAATGGGCCCCACCACCAGTTACAAGGCTCTTAAGCGAGTCACTGCAGAATGAACTTATGTCCAAAGCCATCGAACATGACTAAACACCTTTAAGTAGTAGCCCACCTGTTCTATTGATTGAGGATATTTGAGGTATAATTTAGTGCAAGAGCATAGATGGTTTTGCTCCCAAGATACTCACCATACATATTTCCTTGAGTAGAAACATAGCTTTTTGAAAAGTCACTTGTGGCTTGATAAAAGTGGTGACTCCCTCATCATAGGGATCATCTATTTGTTATGCTCGTGCAAGACTTAGTATATCACATCCTTACCTGCCATGGCGGGATTCATAAGGTATGTAGTACCAAAGTCGAAGAAATATCAAGATGTGGGCTAAATTTATCACAACTGGCCATTTGACCTTAGGGATAAAAAGTGTTTGAAGTGTGTTCGTTTTACAGACCTAGTGCGAATTGAGCCGACTTCAGGCTTTGGAAATACACCTTAAAATAAATCTAAAGGAAGGGTCAAAAACAAGTCCAAGGATTGGGTTAATCTAGACCCATACTCATTTGAGCCTTTGAGGCTACAAACTTGTGTTTGTGTGTGCTTGCTTTGTTTTCTTGTCAAAGAAAAATCAGAAAATCAATCCCAAAAACAAAGTATTCATCCAACATCTGTCAACACAACCAAAAATACCAAAAACAAAGTGCAAACAACACAGAGTCACAACTTTTATGACCATTCTTCACATCTTGCGAAAGAAGAAGGGTCATCAGAATATTACCTTGAAAAGAAGACCATTAAGCTCAAAGGCTTTGATCAAAAGAAGGAAATTTTTCTATCTCAATAGACAAATCTTTGTCTCACATAGAGTCTTTCTACATCGCATGCGTCTGTACCTTCAAGGTAAAACAAACGAGTTTGATTCAGAATCACTGAACCGCAGAGCTTTTATGCAATATAGAGCTCTGAGTTATCACAAAAATCAAGGAGGAAATATTAATCCCAACTTCTTCCCAAACATCTGTATCACCTACAACACAGCTCGAGAAGTGCCACCAACACCTGAAAGGGAAGAAGAAGAGTTTGTTCCATTTGTGACACAAATTTTTTATTGAAAGTTGAAAAACAAAACATCCATCATCTCACTCATACATCATCACTTCATCATCAATCCATCCCAAAACTCTCAAAACATTAAGAGGTTCTTGTCCCAAGATTCCTTTTTTAGATATTGCTCGAAATCAAACACATCACATCACTTTTTAGATTGTTTCTACATCTAGGATAAGCTCATCCTAAGAGACACATCTACGCAGGTTAAAACTAGTTCATGAGTGAATCCTCTCATTACTAGGTAGTCAAAATCTGTAACACATCTCAGATTTCTCTACACCTTATCACATCCAAACTCATCAAAACAAACAAGCAATTCAAAGAAGGAATTTCGGTTACATCT
Source organism: Cryptomeria japonica (assembly GCF_030272615.1). NCBI lineage: Eukaryota > Viridiplantae > Streptophyta > Pinopsida > Cupressales > Cupressaceae > Cryptomeria > Cryptomeria japonica. The sequence continues at coordinate 277,878,048 of NC_081409.1, forward strand.
ACCTTAAAGTGCTAGAGATCCCCATACAACACAAATCACCAACCAATCAATCTTTCATTTCATCACCACTCATCATCATCTTCAATCAACTTCAAAAACAAACTTGCAAACAAAATGGCTCAAACCCGATCGCGATCAAGGCAACGAGAAATAGAAATTGAGGAAGAAGAGGACAACCTCAATGAATTTCAAGAAGCACTTGGAGGAAATGGGAATGATGAAAACCCAGGTACACCCACTCCTTCAACAATCGAAAGGGTTCAGCATAATCCTCATTTTAACAGATTATTTGATGAAATACTAAGGAGCAACGCAGATGCTCACTTCTTAAAACTCGCTCAAGAAGGAGCCAAACTCCCCTCAGACTTTGATCTTGCCCAATTAAGACAAGCATCAGAAAGACAAAGTCGCCATGAGGAAGAAAGGCGTAGAGATCCCATCAGATATAACATCCCTCGAGGTAACCCACCACCTCCTCCTCCTAATGAAATGGAGATGTTGCGGCAACAAGTCGAGAACCTCGCCCAACAACTTCATAGTGGTGTTAAGACCAATCAATTCTCACTTAACGACATCTGTCCCTATCCGTTTGATAGGAATCTTTATATGCCACCCTTTCCACGCGGATTCGAAACACCAAAATTCGAAAAATATAGAGGAAAGGGAGATCCCCGCGATCATGTCCGAGAATTTCATTCCGCTTGTCTCGAAGTTGCATATGAAGACACATACTTAATGCGCCTTTTTCCCCAAAGCTTGGGAGGAACAACCACATCATGGTTTTCCCGACTACCAGGTGGCATTAGAACATTTGAGGAACTCATCCAGAAGTTCCTATCTCATTACTCTTATAATATTGAACGCGACATCACCATGGCTGATTTGTGCAATACCAAACAAAAACCAGGTGAACTATTCTCAGTATTCCTGCAACGATGGCGCCAAATGTCTAGCAGACGTTCTCTTCAGTTACCTGAACGAGAACTAGTGGAAATTTTCATTTCCAACTTAAACGAAGAAATGGAATTTCACCTGGATGTCAAAGACACAGACTCCTTTAACGATATGATCACCAAGGGTATAAAATGTGAAAGGGCACTCATCAAGAAAGGACTCATCAAAATCTTTAATGAACCAAAAGATGGTCCTCGCCCACGATTCAATAGTGATAAACCAAACTTCTGGAACAAGAATAAAAATATCGTCAACGATGGGGTTGTGGATGCTCGGACTGTCCAAAATGCACAACCTATGGTTCGGTTTGCAGGACAAAATCCTCCACCTCAAAATAACACAAATGTTCCTCTTAATCAAGGTCGCATCACATCTCATGATGAACCAAGACCTCGTCCACAAAAACAAAAACGCACATACACTCCCTTAGGGGAACCCATTGAAACAGTGATGCGACAACTCATTTCTCAGAATTTGATCACTTTACCTAAGTTATCAAATTATGAGCCTCAAGTCAAACCGGCATGGTGGAGAGATACTGAACATTGTGAGTTCCATCAAGGAAGAGGACATAAGACAAGTAATTGTCATCGATTGAAAGATCTCATTCAGGATCTTATTGACCGAGGAGAAATTGAAATTGAAGGACATGACCCAAAAACAACCAATAATGATCATCAGATGTTCAAGAATCCACTTCCATCACAAGATCAAAGGGGTCCTTCCACTTCCAGACAAGGTCCTGATACCACTGATTATACGCAGGCTGCGTATAATTACACTGTCAATCACCTGTATGATGCCAGTGAACAAATTGCAACTATCACCTTCAAAAATCCCACCTCAAATTGCAATGTTGTTACGCGTCGCGGCAAAGTTACCATCAAGGCAACTCCACAAGGCACCACCTCCATCCCAAAGCAGTACAATCTTGTGGAACAATTAGACAAAACGCCTGCGCTTATATCCATTTTAGAGCTGTTACGCCTATCGCCATCTCATAAAACAATCTTGGATCAAGCACTCCAAGAGGCGTCAGTCCCTGCAAACTTGAATACAGACCAATTTCAAGCCATGGTTGGAAATCTAAAGTCATCACCTTGTCTCACTTTTTCTGAAAGCGACAACTCTTCTTTCCAACAACCTCATAACGCCTCACTCCACATTGAAGGCTTTGTCAACCAACACAGGATCAAGCGAGTCTTGATCGATAATGGAGCAGGCCTAAACATTTGCACACTTCAGTTGGTCACAACATTGGGATATGCAATAGAATCAGTGGATCCTCGTAAGAAGATCACCATCAAAGCCTATGATGATGCAGAGCGTTCATCCAAAGGAGCTGTGGTACTACCAATCCGAGTGGGCCCTGTGGTAAAGCATATCATTTGTCAGGTTCTGGACCTTCCTCTGCCGTATAATCTATTATTAGGGAGACCTTGGATACATGCCATGCAAGCTATTCCATCTACCTACCATCAATGTATCAAGTTCCCACATAACGGGGTCGAGATCACAATCCTGGGCGATGCAAATCCCTTTGCATTTTGCCATAATATCAACCATCAACCAGAGATTACCGTTCCTAATAATAGAGAAGCCATTTCCTCCACATCATATATAAACCCCGCCTCTCTTGCCAGTTCAAACACCCCTATGCCCAAGCAAGAAAAGCTAATGATGAAAGTAACAGAGGAAGGTCCTGGAGAATATAACTTGAGTCAGCTCTTTTGTGTGGGACAAATGCCCACTTCTCCTAGAACACATGGTAAACCACAGCAGTTGCTCCAGCAACCACTAATCACGCCAGCATGTGCCTTAACGCCTTTCATCCTTGGAAAGAGTCAAGAGGAAGAAACACAAGATGAGGACCTAGCGGACTGGATCTATAAAGATCCCATCACCACTGACAAACCGCAAGTTACACTTCCTACGGAACAATATGGCAAAGGCCTCCTCATTATGCAAAGAATGGGATATGATGGTCAGAGTGCTTTGGGATACTGCAAACAAGGATGACACGAACCTCTACTACCAGAATTCAAGCCCAAAGGTAATACAGGCCTTGGCTTTGAAAAAAAGATCCTTCCTAAACTCAGATTCAAAGGAAAACCCAGCAAACCATTTTGCCCACCTACTGCAAAGAGGATACCTTTCATAATCAAAGCACCATCAAGAACTATCCCCACTGCCCCCTCAAGGCTCAAAACTCCACCATCACCAATGTCACTCATCCCATCAAACGAACCAGTAATCCTATCAGCAACACCATTTGTAGCAGCAACTATATTGGAACCCGCAGCAGCATCTATGGCACCAGTAGTTCCAGCAGAAGCCAGTGAGTCACCATTACCAATACTTCCAGTAACAAATCCTTTAAACCCCATCACGGTTCCTACAGCATCGATCACCACAAAAGTACATAAACCAATCACACCTGCCGTGTTTAACTCCAAAGACATCCCAGTATGGTATAGCAATCGGATGCTGGAAAGTGATTCAGAGACCGACTCACATGAGTGGGAATTTGATTCTGTACAGCTTAACACTTCAGATGAGGAAGACACATCACCACCTCCGCCACGCAAAGACATTCCTATTTACGGAGAAGCACAGATAAAGACCACTTGGGTACCTGAGCTGGAAACATCTTCCACAGACCCTACGTCTCATCCTACGCCTGATTCTGACAGGGAGAGTACCATCAACGACCTTCACCACACTGTCTTAACCCTCACTGATACATCTCCCGCACTTAACTTAATCGATGAAGTAATGCCCATTATCCACCCTGAACTCATTAAATGGAACCAACCAAATCCCCCATGTCTTGACCTCTTCCAAAACGATGAGGCTATCATTGACTTTTTGGAATTAAGGGATAATCTACCAAGCGGGGATCACAAAGCTGGATTCGCCATTGAACTTAATAGCACAGCATACTTCGGAGCGGATGCCAAACCCTTCAGCTGCAAAAATATAACATTAAAACATGGATCTTCCAGTGAAAACCACACTATGGCACTGTTTGATCCAACAAAAGTAAAAAGAAAGAGCGTATCCAACGGTGAAAACCTCTCTGAGGCGCCTGAGGATGAAGGGTTTGACATTCTCCCTGCTAATACACAACAGGAACGATCAACGATCCTCATTGAGGAGACCAAAGAATACAATGTGGGGACTCCTGAAAACCCTCATATCATACATCTGGCATCTCTTCTCACTCCAGAGGAACAACCTCAATTTATAGAGTTCTTCCAACAGCGTCAGATCAACTTTGCATGGTCATATGCAGACATGCCTGGGATTGATCCTGATTTAGTCATGCATCATCTCACAGTAGCAAAAGGAGCCAAACCTGTCAAGCAGAAGCTTCGTAAGATGCATCCTCAGATTGCCATGCTAGTCAAAACAGAACTCAAGAAACTCCTGGATGTTGGTTTCATTAGACCAATTGATTATGCAGAATGGATCTCCAACATTGTACCAGTTGGCAAACCAAAAGGGGGCATCCGCATTTGTACAGACTTCAGAGATCTGAATAAGGCATGTCCTAAGGATGACTTCCCTCTACCAAATATCGACATCATATTAGATTTGACAGCAGGACATGCCATGCTTTCACTCATGGATGGCTTTTCGGGATACAATCAAATAAAGATCGCACCAGAGGACCAACATAAGACAGCCTTCACATGTCCATGGGGCACATACTGCTGGAATGTAATGCCTTTTGGTCTAAAGAATGCAGGAGCGACCTATCAAAGAGCAATGACCACCATCTTCCATGACATGATGCATACTGTAATGGAAGATTATGTGGATGATTTACTAGCAAAATCACTTACTAGAGAAGGACATCTTCACATCTTAGATAAAATCTTTGATACACTGGAACAATACCATGTTCGACTCAACCCAAAGAAATGTGTCTTCGGAGTGACCTCCGGGAAGCTTCTAGGATACATTGTCTCAAGCAAAGGCATTGAGGTCGATCCAGCAAAGGTTAAAGCAATCATGGACATGCCACCTCCAAAGAATATCAGTCAGCTAAGAACACTACAAGGACGACTTCAATCTATCCGCAGATTCATTGCACAATTGGCTGATAAGTGTCACCCATTCACACACCTGCTACACAAGAACATCCGCTTTCAGTGGGATGACAAATGCCAGCAAGCATTTCAGGCACTTAAAAACTATCTCATGAATCCACCATTGCTGATGCCACCAGATCCAAGTAGACCGTTGTTACTTTATATCTCAGCGACAAGTACAGCACTAGGTGTGCTACTGGCACAACATAATGCAGAAGGAAAAGAGTGTGCTATTTACTATATCTCTCGCACACTGGTGGGCTATGAACTCAATTACACGCCTATTGAGCGAGCTTGCCTAGCAGTAATCTTAGCAGCCACTAAACTGAGGCACTATCTGTTAACACACAAGGTGCAACTCATTGCAAAGATTGATCCACTCAAGTATTTACTTAGCAAAGCAGCATTGACAGGTCGCTTAGCCAAATGGGTGATGATTCTAAGTGAATTTGATATTGAGTATGTGGACCGTAAAGCTATCAAAGGTCAGGTTATTGCAGATCAGTTGGCCGATGCACCTCTCATAGGTGATCATCCTCTCATTTCCAATTTTCCAGATGAAGAGATATTCATGATCACAGAAGCACAACCATGGAAACTATATTTTGATGGTTCATACACTAGGCACGGCTCGGGGGCAGGCATTCTATTTATCACACCTCAAGGTGATAGCATCCCGAAGTCTTACAGGCTCACATTTCCATGCACAAACAACATAGCAGAGTATGAGGCCTTGATCACAGGACTCAGGTTAGCCGTACAGTGGAAATTACAAGAACTACAAGTATATGGCGACTCCCAACTAGTCATTCGACAAGCAACAGATGAATATCAAACCAAGGATGATAAACTCATGCCATATAAGCAAATGGTGGACACTCTAAAGACATCATTTACTACTATCACTTTTGAGCAAATACCAAGAGATCAGAATCGAGCTGCTGACGCTATGGCTACCATCGCATCTCTCCTAGATCTTCCACAAAATTCAACACGCTACGATTTCTTGGTAGAACAGCTTTGGATCCCCGCTTATGATATCCCTGAATCTGAAACGATATGTCGCCTTGTTGGTTCTGAATCCCCATGGTACGGTGAGTTCTACACCTATCTCCGCGATCACACCCTTCCTCCCAACCAATCAAATAACCAACGTAAAACCTTCATTCGCCAAACTGCTCGATATACCATTATTGCCGAAACCCTATACCGACGCAGTCTTGATGGTACTCTCCTTCGATGTCTAGAACAAGGTGAGATAACAAAGGCTTTGGAAGAGGTACATGAAGGAATTTGCGGGACTCACTCAAGTGGTCCATCACTAGCCAAGAAGATCATGCGAGCTGGATACTATTGGCCATCTATGGAAAAGGATTCCTACTACTTTGTTAGGAAGTGCAAAAAATGTCAAGTTCATGGCGACCTAATACATGCACCAGCTCAAGAACTGCAACCAATCACAACACCATGGCCTTTTTGTCAATGGGGTCTTGATCTTGTGGGTAAAATCCATCCATCTTCATCCAATGGCCATAAATTCATTATTACCGCCACCGAATATTTCACCAAGTGGATCGAAGCTGTTCCACTTACCCAAGTCACCGGCAAGAAGATCGCCTCATTCATCCTCAATTACATCATCTGTCGGTATGGTGTGCCCATGTCCATTGTCACAGATAACGGTCTTCCTTTCAAAAATCAGGATGTCCGTGAGCTTTGTGATAAATTTCATATCCAACACCGCTTTTCCACTCCCTATTACCCACAAGGCAATGGTCAGGCCGAAGCATCCAATAAAAACATATTGAGGATCCTAAAGAAGACAGTCAATGGTGCCGGTCGTGATTGGCATGTTCAATTGAATCCAGCGCTATGGGCATATCGAACTAGCATTCGAACCCCTACAGGTGCAACTCCTTATTCATTGGTCTATGGTGTAGAAGCTATCTTGCCTATTGAGGTCGAGATACCATCATTAAGGGTTTCCTTGCACAATCTCATTGATGATGACGCATACAGAGTCTCACGCCTTCAGGACTTGGAGCTACTTGATGAGAAGCGACAAGCTGCATACAACCATCTCAAAGCCTATCAGCAGCGCATGAGTAGAAGCTACAATCACCGAGTTAGACCTCGTACATTTGAGGTAGGTGATCTTGTTCTACGAGAGAATCCTCGCAACCAACCAAACAGAGAACATCAGGGCAAGTTTGAATCAAACTGGCTGGGCCCATATGTTGTCACTGCTGTATTTGGGTCCGGGGCATATCAGTTGGCTACATCAGAAGGAGAACCGCTTGCAGATCCAATTAACAGCATGCACCTCAAACGGTTTTACACATAAGCTGTACAGAGCATCAGGCTCCCCTGCCTATCAGAAAATACCAAAAAACATTCAGAAAAATGTCCTGAAGAAAATATAAAAACATTCAAAAAAGTAAAGAAAAATCATGCATCCAAACGGTGAACAACCACTCCGGTGGCACCTTGGGTAAGAACGATGGTGAAAACCTGGCAAACAGGCGCCACTCGTAAAGGCTATGGCTCCATTATCTTTCAGACTTGTGGCGATCACATCTACTTCATACATACATCCATCCATCCATCAACCATGGCTTGTTATTCCTCTGCAATTATGATAGTACTCCATACATCTTGCATCCCGCTTTTTCATAGTCATGTCTAAAACTGGGGGCAATGCCTTTAACCTATTGATGGAAGTGGATTCTACATTGTCTTATGATTCATTAAGTTCTTCATTCAAACAATCATCAAAAATCCAAAAACATTCAAAAATATCTCGCAAAAATACCAAAAACATTCAAAACAATTCAAAATCCAAAAACATCGACAAAACCATTGAAAAATCACACAAAAACATGGCAACACCTTGTACATACTCATCCATGTAGATACCAAAACAAACATTGCGACAAACTACTCACACAATGACCATTTACCAAACAACCACACAATCCACATCAACAATCCAAAACTATCTTTAAAACAAGGATGCATCCTTCCTTACCAAAACAAAGACAAGATGATGTTTTCTTTGACAAGAAAATTCTGTTAGGCTGTCAAATACTTGGTTGATTTGTGAGTAATTCATTTGTTTATCTGTATCGGGATCTTTTCAACATTGTTTTGTATCGTTTGTGCATTATTTCCGATGAAGTACTGGGGCATGTACTAATGGTGTCTACGTGGGAAGTTCACCAAGCTACATGATCTTATGCAAAATGCAGTCATAGATCATTACAGCTTGCTGACTACAGCGTATACCTCGACCATATGAGCATGAACCATTACCAAGGATCCATATTCTTTATTCTTTATGTATATATTGTTTGTTTGCAGGTACAATTCTCTTTCTTTGGTTCCTCCTACCTCATCCAAACTGGATAAAGGTTTTATCTCTTATTACGGTATGCACTTGTCTCAGGATATGATCAGCCTAAGATCAAGGAGGACGTTCCAAGTCATGCATGAAAGGAGATAATCCTTATCTGTTCCGCAAGCAATACTCAGGTCAACTTGATCCATTATATCAAGTTGCTTGTATTAACTTGCTATATAAAAATCCATGTAAGAAATACTCTGGTCATCTTGAATCTTTATGTCAAGTTGCTTGTATTTTCTTACAACATTTTAAAGCTCAATGATGAAAAATAAAGCACCATGGATCGTCATTCCATCTCATTTGTATATATTGCATTTCGTTGCATTCCACCCATCCATACATTCATAATAGCTGCATATCATGCATACGTAGTCATAATAATGCATACTCTATTTTACTCATCTTCTTCCATAGGACTCGATCCTAGTCCTCCATATCTTCTATCTAACATCAAATCCCCCCTCACCCTCCCTATCTTGATCATCAACATCATCCTAATCCCTTCATCGCTTCCCATCCTCACTCATCCACAAAATTAAGCCAGTTACTCTATCTACACAGATACATCGACTCCCACACACCTAGACTATCAACAGATACTCTAATCACGTATCTTCGGGTCTCAACAGGTAATCGATTATGGTAATCCTAGACTACATCAAGCATTTATCATAATGACCTAGTCTCAACGGGGTTGCCATGATTCCCCACAACCATCCATCACACGCACACACTATCAATTGATCAACCAATCAAACACAATCCAACGGACAATTACATCAATTGTCTACGTCTCAATGAGTATTTTGCTTCATATACCTTGACTTCATCGGGCAATTACATCAATTGTCTAAGTCACCATCAGGTCACTTTGATTCACTTACTCAGACTTTATCATGTCCAAGTGACCAACTGACATCAACTGTCACGCTTTGACTTGACCGGGGCAATTCAACCGATTGCACCAGATTGTCCAACCAATTTTGATCAATTGTATAGCATCAATCAAAACCCCACACTACATCTGCTATGTATCTCTTGCATGACCTCAGGGTACTCGCTGGCTTGTTGTTTCTTCATATTCACTCCATTTTCTCCCATTCTTTCATCATTAGTTCTAATTTCTTCTATTCTACCTCCCCTCCACTTTTCATTCTTTTTCGAGAGATCGCCCGATTTAAAAAAAAAAAAAAAAAAACATTCGGCCCATCTCTCGAGGGGGCATACCACCCATTAAATTTACATTTTATGGGGCATTTCTTCACACCTATTTTTCTTTCTTTGAAACGACGCGATAAACTTCACCGTCTCAAAGAGGGGCAAATGTAGTCACATAAATCTGTCCACTTAATTAAATGAATACTTAGTATTTATTTGATTATTTAACCATCAATTAATAATTAATTAAATTAATATTTAATTAATTCATCTTAACCCTCTTCTCCTATTAATTAAATAAATTATTCAATTTATTTGATTTAATTCACTTAACCAAATTCAGACCATTAATTAAATAAATAAATCATATTTATTTAATTAAATATTCTCTCACATTTAAATAAATTAATATTTATTTAAATCCCCCAAAAATCCCACCTCTCACATTTAAATAAATTAACATTTATTTAAATCACCTTTATCCTCCACCCACTTGCATTTTCCTACAAAAGCAAGTTGCACAATTATTTTAAATAAATAATTTATTTAAATCACCTTTATCCTCCACCCACTTGTATTTTTCTACAAAAGCAAGTTGCACAACTATTTTAAATAAATTATTTATTTAAAATCTTATTTATCCTCACCCACTTGAAACCTTTAATGGTTTCCCTTAAAGTATTCAAACTTGATGGCTTTAAAGTCTTCAAACTTGATGGCTTCCCTTAAAGTCTTCTTAAGACTTTAATGGTTTTTCCTTAAAGTCTTCAAGCCTTTAATGGTTTCCCTCAAAGTCTTCAAGCATTTTAATGCTTTATCTTCTTTTTCTCATTTAAATAAATTAATATTTATTTAAATATTTATCCAAATACAACTTACACCATTTAATTGAAATAAATGATTTTATTTTAATTGAAAATACCAAAATTTCTCCCACTTGCATTTTCCTACAAAATCCACTTGTATGCCTAAACCCCTTCTAGATTCTTCTAAACCCTTCCTAATTAGCCTAAATTCATCCCTTAAATATTGTCACATTCCTAAGCAAATTGGAGTCACTTCTCAAAGACTCCAAAGTCTTTGAAAAGCAATTAATGCTTTGTGTGTTCAACAAATTAACCCTCAAAGTCTTGGATAACCTTTGAAAGCTTGCAACCTTCAACCACTAAATGATTCAAAGTCTTTGATAACCATTGAAGGCTTTCAACCTTCAACCACTTAATCCCCAAAGTCTCCAATAACCATTAATGGTTACCTCAAACCCTCCCACATGGTTAAAACATTTGTTTTGACTCAACCTCTACCCAACCCAAAGGTCTCATCAGGCCATTAATGCTTTGACCATGATTATCTCTTAAACATTTGCACAAAGGTTTATCCTTGGATTAACTCTTAATCCAGTGGGTAATCTTAATTTAGACTTGACCCTTGCCTTCTAGATAACCATGAGGTCTTCTCAGGCCTTTAATGCCTCCAACCTCTTCTCTCAACCCAATCCTATGTTGAAACTTGTCACCATTTTATTGGTGCCAATTGTGCACATGGATCCCCAACTTTCAATCCTAACCCTTGTTAAGATTGCTCAATCTTAACCCTTCATTTCCCTATTTCTTCTATAAATAGAACCCTTCTCCTCAAGCAAAAGGAGAAGCATTTTAGAGTATTGTTGTTATACTGGCATTAGCATAGAGCTTTTTCATAGCATCACTATCTACTCTAGCATAGTATTTAGCTTTTCATTTCATATTTGAAGCTTAGTATTAAATCTCAATCCTCCATAAGCATCCATAGTGCAAAAAGCTGCTGAGAGCTACACTCATTTGGGACTTGGAGAGGAGAGGAACAAGGGAGGAGCAACTATGAGCATCTTGATTAGCTATTTCATTTTATGTTTATATGCTTTCTATTTCATGCTTAATATCTCTCTTGATATGCCTGTTTAGGATAATCTTTTGTTGCTAACACTAACGTTTGTTTCTTGTGCTCTTGTGTGTGTTGCCATCAAACAGATTTTCTAATCCTTTTTGCAGAGCATCACTAATTAATAATTTTTCATTCATTAATTAATTCACAAAAAGAGGGAGAATTAATTAGCCAATTAAATAAATATTTAATTGTGACAAGAAGACTTAGGATAATTAAATAAATTATTTAACCTAGAGGGAAAATGACAAACAAAATGACCAAATCATAAAACCCTAGAAGATGAATTAGAAATGCAAGGACGAAGATTAGGTCTTGACAAAAGATAATTGATGTAGGGTCGATTTGATCATGATTTTGATTGACAAAGGACCAATGCTGATAAATGATTGAGATTGATTGACAAATTGACCAAGATTAACAAAGAGATCAAATTGATAGGCGCCAATTGATGAGGAACAATGACTAATTGATCCAAACTGACACGATTTGAAAAGAACAACGATCGATGATGAATCGATCGCAAAATGACAAGATTGACAAGAGGATAAGGATCGATGACGAATCGATTGCAAAATGACAAGATTGACAAGAATGAGGATCGATGACGAATCGATCGCAAGATGACAAGATTGACAAGAGGACAAAACCCTATCGATTAGGATTGACGATGTCCAAAATGAAATCGAATTGACGATGTCAAAATATGCCAAATGAGCACGCACATTGATGCGATAGGATAAGATTGACCAAAATCATGACTGAAGATTATTATCGACAAGACCAAATTCGAAAGTGAGACAAATGAAGAATGCAGAAGAAGGACTCGATGCTCACAAATGATAAAGACCAAGTGCGCGACATAGAAGAGATGTTAATGCGGGGCAAGAACCCTAAAATAAGGCAATGCACAAATGTTAAAGTATGACTCCGCAAGCGTTGACCATTTTTAGATGTCTACATTTTGCCACTCTTTGAGACAATGTGATTTTAAGCGTTGTTTCAAAGAACAATAATGAAGATGCCCTAGACAATAACAATGACATATGCATGCCCCCTCAAGGAATTGGCCGGAAAAATCTAGAAAAGAGGCCAATTGATCGATAAAGATGACAGAAGATGATAGGTTCGAACGGACTACCAAGACTGACGGAAGAAATGTTAGTAAGCAGAAATTAGACAGAGGACAGTTAGAGATGAAGAAAAACTTGCTTTCACCAATGCACAGAAGTAGGTGAGAACCTTTATTTAATGTAGCAAAGCAGATGCAAAGCATCATGGCATGGAAGGCCAGAGCTGAAATGCAATCCCTTTGCGTAAGACAGACATGTTCACAGATAAGGAATGGTTGAAGCATCCTAGGGTGCATACATCAAGGGTCGAGGTATGTGCGGCGTTCACAAAGCGAACGTACTTATCACAGACACCCAAGGATATAGTTACCCCAGTTTGTGACAAACATTCCATAAATAGCAAACACAACAAAAAAAAGGAAAGGGACCATGAACCATCCCAGTCACTCTAAATCACTTAGTGACATCATCGAGTAACATAGGAACATGATCGAAGCCAAAGATAAATCAGTAAAAAGATAAGACGCACAAATTCAACCAAGTCAAACAAACAGACTGATCGTCATTGTCAAAAGTGGAAAATAAGAATGATCATGCTGTTTGGTTTCAGGGAATGTGGTACCCTGTCTAAGACAGGACACAGTCTGGTTTTGAGTATACCACACCCTATATAAGACCCATGATAGTAGTGACAAGGACAAATGATATTGATGTTGATTGATTGATATGACAAGTTTAATCAGTTTGAATGTCTGGTTTGATCGAAAAGTTCATCTGTTAATGCATGATTTCAGTAAAGCACAATGTGTGATTGAGTGTCGTTGGATGTATGCTCAGCGATCTTTCTGTGCACAGAAGGGATTTTTTTTGTTTTGCTTTTTTGAGTTTTTACAATTTTTTTGTTCGTTTTTTCAAGACTTTATTTGACTTTTGAGGGATTTTTTCAGGACAGTATATGATTTTTTTTTTATTATTATTTCAGGACATTTTTCAATTTTTAGGGATTTTTTTAGGACATTATATGATTTTTTTGGATTTTTTCAGGACATTATTTGATTTTTAGGGATTTTTGTCAGGACATTTTAGCTGAAAATGAACACATGATTTTTTTGATGTTTTTGAATGTTTTCAGGATTTTTTTTCAAATTTTTTTTATTATTTCAGGACATTTTTCAATTTTTATGATTTTGCCCCCAGTGTCTAGCAAGGCAAGGAATATGACAGGTGAATAAATAGGCTTGCTGAAATGATGGTGGATAGAGGGAAGACAAAGGCCTTTTATTATGGAGACAATATGGATGCAATTTTCAAGGGCTATTGCGTGATGGGACAAGAGATTGGAGATGACAATGTAAAGCAGTGACATGGCATGAGGGACATGTCAAGAGGTTTTTGAAACCATGTTTAAATTTTGCATCCTTATGTCAGATCAAGATCAAGGAATGAAAAAGAGTGTATGGACAGTGATAAGATATGGATAGGATAAGCAAGACCAAAAATGGATAAGGGACATGGACTGAAGGTCGAGGTAGGCTAAGAGATAGTGGCAGAAAGTTGCAATAAGCTAGGGAATATGGATGAAAGGTTATAATAAGCAAATGGATAAAGACCAAAAGCTATAATGGACTAAAAGATGCAAACAAGATGCATGATGCTCATGAAGATCCTCAGCCTTGTCAAGATCAAAGGTGGAAAGAGGAAACTGGACATGAGGGACAACAGGATATGAAGGGTAATGACAGGGGTTTGATAGGATAATGAAGGGCAATAGGATATGAAGGAGGAAACCTGCCCCCAAGTGTGGTGTGCAAGAAGTTCATAGATTATGCATGATGCCTGTTTGCTAGGTTTTCATCATGGTACTTGCCCAAGGTGCCTGTTTGCCAGGTTTTCACCTGTGGACGAATTATTTTTGCTTTACTTTTTTTTTTTTTTCTTTTTTTTTTTTCACTTTTTTTTTTGGATTTTGACATTTTCAATAGAAGATGGACACATGACAGGGGATGGAAGAAGGACTCAAGTGTCTTTTTGTTTGTATAGTAGCCTTGAAAAAAATGGACCATGACCTTTAAAAGTATGCTCAAAGATGTTGGTAGGATAAGGACATGGAAAAAGAGATGAAACTAAGGCAAGGATTTATGCAAAGGATTGAACCAAAGGGATCGAAGGATGGAAAATATGCATTGGATAATGGATAGGGTATTGGAAGAATTTGGCTTTAGTGGATGGAAATGAAGGCAAGATCAACATTGGCACACACCTTGAGGGGTGATGGATTGATGGAGGAAGAGTGGATTTTGGATATGGAGATTTTGATGAAGGAATAGCTTGGGATTTTGGGACATAAGGGCCCAAAATGGATGAAGAAGGTGGTGGAGGAATAGACTTGCAAGGTTTGGATGGAGGAATAGCAATTCTGGATGCCAAGTTGGATGTTTCTTTAGGCTTTTGTGCTTCAAGGAGCCGCTTAGGGATCCACATGGTTTTGGATTTTTCATGCTCTTGTGGTTCCTTGGAGTGCATTGCTTGCACAAGGGATTTAGGAACCCATATATATTTTAAATTTTGTTTTTGAGCAATGGGCCTTTGTAGCCTTTTGGATATTGCTTTTTCTTTATAGATCATATTGTTCTTTGTTTTGACATGTCGATTATATTGGACATGTTGATCTTTGAATACATGTGGATTGCTAGACTTATGACGTTTATACTTGGCATCCAAATTGCTTGGAGGGGAAAAGGAATGCATGGATGGATATGAATGCAATGGAGTTCTTTTGGATGACTGGAAGGTTCTCAAGGATGTGTGCCTTTGCTGACCTTGCATAAAGGATGAAGGGATATAAGTGTTTATGGTGAAAATGGATAACAATAATAACAATATTGAAAGGCTAAATGAATTCAACCACCAAACCCTAGCCTAACAACAACAAAGATCCACCATAACATATGAAGATTACCTAAGACAATGTAAATAAAACAAAATCACAAGGATTATACCATCACATGTCCAATAGGGTTTTGATCTCCATTCTTCCTATCTCCATTGATCTTGCTTGATATATTTGCTCTCAGATTTTAATATGCACAAGAGCTCAACAAAGAACGGAATGTGGTTGCAAGTAGGATCGTAGTGTAGTCGAGTCCTCCAAATTGTCGATTAGGCTGAGTGATTAGAATGCTTCATTAGGATGATTGATTAGAATGCATAGAATGATTAGGGTTTGATAATGAAGAAGACATCTCCTTAAATAGAAGACACAATATGAAATGGAGGGTTAAGATTGAGAGGTGTAAAAAGGAGGTCGGCTAGGATTAGAGGGTAGGTAAAGGAAATAATAAAATAATGAAAGGGGTAGGTAGTGTATGAATTAAGAGATGAATGACATGTGTCATGGGTAGAAAAAGATAATGAATTAATTAAATAAATAAAGATTTATTTAATTAATAGAAGAAGTAGGATAATTAAATAAATAAAAATATTTATTTAATTTAGGAAAAGGATAATTTAAATAAATAAATGTATTTATTTAAATGAGAAATAAGGCTAGAAGAGGATAAATGAATTAATTAAATAAATAAAGATTTATTTAATTAATAGAAGAATTAGGCTTAGATAATTAAATAAACAAAATATTTATTTAATTTAAACATGACAATTTTGGGTGTCTACATTTTGCCCCTCTTTGAGACAATGCAGCTTGTCGCGTTGTTTCAAAGAAGATAAGATGAACTGATACAGAGTTGCCCTAGAATGGGAATGATATGCCCCCTCGAGAGATTGGATGAAAATGTCTGAAAAGATTGCAGACAATCTCTCGATAAGAAAGAAAGGCTAGAATGGACAGACTAGATAAAGTGACAGAGTCACGGGATGAAGAAGACTGACTCGGGAAATGAGAGCTAGGGCAATCTATAAGATAGACCACGGGGGAAAATACATTCTCATTGTCATCTACACCGTCACAAGAGCATAGTGCAAAGCGAAAATAAAGCAGCAACAGTCAGCAGCGATGGCTTTTGTTCACAGATTCGACCGTGTTCGCCGATTCTAGAGGCCAACGGAGGCAGGAGAGCCAGTGAGTACCACAAAACCTCCTCGTACTTTGATGCATTTATTGTTGTCATTAATGCATGCTAGGTAATGTAATAAATGCGCGTTTATGTCAGGAAAGCGCGTTTGTGTCCAAAAATGTGAATTTTTGTCTTCTAGGTCAAATTGACAGTTCTGTGATGAACATACGCTATCGATTGGATATGCTGCTGAGAGGATACACTCAAGCAGGTCCTCTAGGAAGACTAGGATAGATCAAGGCACTTCGTGATGAACAGTGAGTACCAAGATAAAGTAATTTGTGATGAACAGGGAGTACTAAAATATGAGTAGCACTTTGTGATGAACAGGGAGTGCAAATGTGAGTAACACTTTGTGATGAACAGTGAGTGTCACACACGTAGTACTTTGTGATGAACAGGGAGTACTACTAGGATAGATAGCAACACTTTGTGATGAACAGTGAGTGTCACTAGGATAAATAGCTATGTGCATTTAGATAGCGAGTAGCATTTTGTGATAAACAGTGAATGCCACTATGACTGACATGATTTGATTTGCTTGACTGCAGGAGTACTTGCCGATACTGGAGTCACGGGAGAGATTCCCATCGACTCAGAGGTTGCGACCTGAGTTGACAGCCGAGGACTGAGCTACGATTGAGGTTATGGGATTGAGATACATTTTGTATGTGCCTGAGTTTCGGGTGAACATGGGATTGCTGACTGCACTAGCTGAGAGATGGTACTCAGAGACTTGTAGTTTGCATTTGCCGATGGGTGAGATGACAGTCACCTTGGAGGATGTATATAGGATTCTACGGATACCGATCGATGGGGAGCTGATTCCATACGATCGCGATGGTGACAGAGAGGCATTGAGACGGGTGTTCTAGGATCCAAGATTGGAGATGAGGGTGGGACACGTGGCATGGGATACCATGACATGGATAGGATTAGCACTACCAATAGTGTTGGCAGGAGTGATCAGTGAGTTCCTCTGTATCAGTTTTGTACCATTTTATATAATGATGTAGACACCTGCGGGTGATTGTAGCCATATGATTTTGACATCATTGTATCTTGACACTTTATATATATATATATATGAGATGATGCATCTTTGCGGCAGCTATATGCATGTGTACCTATGTGATGAGATGTTCTTATGTGATGCTTATGATATGGATGCAAATATGTATATGATGCAATGCAATTTTTTTTTTTGTTCTTTTATGTTTTATATGTGTATGCATGATGCAAATGTGAATGTAAGTAATGCAGATGAATATGATAATGCAAATGTAAATTGTGCTAACAGGTGTTGTGTGCAGGATGTGATGCAGTTGTGATATCTATATGTATGTATGAAATGCTTATATGTGGTAATGTAGGTGCAGCTACATGAAATGCAAATGTTTTTGGTGTGTCATTATACTCAGTCATGTGATAGCAGGCTACGTGGACTCGAGAAGGACGATGGAAGTCAATCAAGAAAGGGGGATGAAAGACAGAAGATATGAAAGTGAAAGAGCTTCTTGTGCGTTATCATCATTGAGCTTTATTATGGCAAGTAGGTTATGACAATCGAGGCATATGTTTGACCCAGAAAGTCATTGTACCCGTTTGCATGGAGATAAGACAGTCACAAACAAGGAATGCCCCAGTTCATACTAGACTCACAGTGTCCTCATATCCTTGGACAAGTCATAGCATTACTAAGAGACAATCCACAGACAGCAAATGCAAATAGGTGACGATACCCCATCCTCGCCTTTCTAGTCAAAGACATCCTGGAGATAGAATCTCTAGTCAAAGACATCCCGGAAAAGCTAAAAGACATGTCACCAAAAAAGATGAAATCAAAAGAAAACCAAGACTCGACACCAACATCCACTGTAGTCCTCAAGTTTAGTGTCTCTTGTCACTTGTATAAGTCTTATTTGATTGTGGTCACAATATTCACTTTCACAAAAAGGATAGATAGCACTAAACCATATGTTGTCTGAGTTTGTTGAAAGATTTGATTTGTTGAAGCCCATTGTTGCTGCTGTGTCTCATCTGAAACTGACTGAATCCATGAAACTAATACTTTATTGCGGAGAAGATGAAACTTTATTGCGGATCTGCGATGCAAATGTTGCTTTATTGTGGATTGTGCACGGATAGACTGAAGAAAGCTGGAAGAAACTGTACTCCTCGAAACATGTGATGTTCTCAGTTCCACACCCATCACTAGACGTAGGATTTGCCTTAGCCACAGATAGGATCTGATTTATTATGGATGGAAAGGGATGAAAAGGGAGGGTTATGGATGGCTAACCAATCTTAGGTAGATCAATAACAAGCCATGATGGGAATGGGTAAGTTTATTATGAACGAATAGGTTGTGAGTGTGTGCAAAGTGAAAGGATGAAAGTGAATCCTGAAGGAGGGAGGAGCAATGTCTCTACACATGGCGCTGGTGACCCAGTTTTCACCATGGTACTTGCCCAGGGCGCCACCGAAGTGGTTTTCACCGTTGGACGAAATTATTTCTCTTTACTTTTTTCGATTTTTCAATGTTTTTGTGTCACAAGGCGCCTGTTTGCCAGGTTTTCACCAAGTAACGATTTTTTTGTTTTATAATTTTTTTTGTATTTTTTATTTTTTTTTTGTATTTTTGAATTAGGATATTCTGAAGAGCTATGTGTAGAACCTGCGAAGGTGCATGCTGTTGATAGGATCCTCCAAAGGTTCACCTTCTGTAGTTGAGAGCTGATATGCCCCAGATCCATATGCTGCTGTAATGATGTAAGGACCAAGCCAATTTGGTTCGAACTTGCCCTTCTTCTCTCTGTCTTGCTGATTTTTGGGGTTTTCTCTGAGAACCAAGTCACCTACCTCAAATGTGTGAGGCTTGACTTTATGATTGTATCTGCATTGTTCCTTAACTGAATGATGTGTATCTCGAGTGACTGTCTTCCTTGATAAAGGAACTGAGATAGAATTACTAGCGTGTGGACTACGTAGGCCCATATGCGTGTCACCTGAAGAAGTTTGGGCATCCCTGATAACAAAGTCCTTTGAGGAAGCTCCATTAAAGGTCCATGATGTATCGCCAAAAGGAGATGGATGTGTGGAACAAGTGGATGAGTTATGAAGGCTTATGATTGTGAAAAGAAGTGAGAGTAGGATAGCATGATGGAGACTTAGGATCAACAAGTATGCTTTTTGACTTAAAATTGTAGAACTTTTGCCCCCAGTTATTTTGGTGTTAGGGGAGATCAACTCTTGCTCTTTTTGCTTCATATGAGTTTTATCCTTGACTTTGATTTTTTTAGAGTCCAATAGCTTTTGATTTTGATTTGGACTGAAGCACTTTTCTTTATTTTTGACTTTAAAATTTTTCTTTTCAAAGCTTGATTTTTGATCCCTAATGAGTAAGGGCTTTTGTGATTCTTGTTGATCCAAGTCTGGGAGTGGAGTGGAAATGGAATGAGTGGATGAAATGGTAAAGCTATGTGAGTTCTCAAGAGGGCTAGCGATACGCTCATTAGATTCTTCACTGAAAATACTCTTAGGACTATTGATATCAAGAGATGCTTGCACCACTAGAGGAGATTTGCATTCAAACTTAGTAGCCAAAACACTAGGTGGTTCACACCCAATTCCTTGCAAATTGTTTATAGATTGTTCCTGTAGACTGAATACCTTAGGAGATAGTGGGAGTTGGTCAACATGAAATATATACTCACCACATCCCAGGTCTTTAATCTTGAACTTTTCTTTTAGCTCTGCTTGTTTGGATGTAGAAGCTTTTAAGGATTCAGGATCCACGTATGCCGATGAGGAACAGCTTCGCGATTGACTGGGATTGTTATTTTTGATTGAGGTTGCAGATTGTTGCAATATATGAATGGATTTGGATCTGCTTTGATGGTCACTTCAACTCCATTGTGTGGAAACTTGATACATCGATGATATGTAGATGGGACTGCGCTCATCTCATGAATCCATGGACGTCCCAAGAGTATGTTGTATGTGAGATCTAGATCAAGGATTTGACAAACCACATCCTTTGTAACTGGCCCAACTCTGAGAGGTAAGGTGACTGTGCCCTTGGATGAACGCTCTTCATCATCATATGCCTTGATGGTGATTTTGTTTGTAGAATTCACAGCTTTATCAGAATATCCCAATTGTTTAATTGTGCTCAATGTACAAATGTTTAGACCTACTCCTCAATCTATCAGGACTCGTTTTATTCGATGTTTGTGTATGAAGGCTTCAATGTGTAATGGTGCATTATGTGGCTGACTTACGGAGGCATCATCGGCTTCTGTGAATGTAAGGGAGTGTGGAATGGAAAGGTATCCCACCATGGCTTGAAATTGGTCCACGTTTAGATCAGTAGGAACAGCAGTATCTCTCAAGATTTTATCAAGAATGGCTTTATGTGCGGGAGATATGCGTAATAATTCAAGGATTGAAATGAGCGCAGGTGTCTTCCCTAACTGTTCTACAAGGTCATACTCAGGTTTGGTTGATGAAGAGGCGGTGTTTTTAGTTGGAGCACCTTGCAAAGTAATTTTACCTCGACGGGTTGTAACGTGACATTCAGAGGTAGGTTCGGAAGAAGATCCAACACCTTTTAGGACAATCCTGGGTCTCTGAGTAGAATTCTCAGATGCTTTGTCCTTGATGATAATAGTAGAGACATAATTGTCCATCGAGATATTATTGATAGTTGAATCATAGTTGTAAGGTGCTCTAGTATAGTTGGCTTGGTCATCTGTGGCTTTAGCTTTTCCCTTGTCATGTTTTGGGAATGGTTCCTTAAACATCTCATGTTCTTGATTGGATGAGTGTCCCTCAATCTCAATGTCACCTCTATCAATGAGATCTTGTATGATGTTCTTCAGTTGATGACAATTTCCTGTCTTATGACCCTTGCTCTTATGAAATTCACAATACTCATCATCATTCCACCAATTTGGTTTGACCTTTGGTTCATATGGAGGAAAATCTGGAACTGTGATCACTTTGTTTGCCACCAGCTTTTTGAAAACTGACTCAAGTGGTTCTCCCAATGGAGTGTACTTCCTTCGTGGTTTAGAAGTTGTTTGAGTATTCACTTGATTGTTTGTAGAACTCAATCCAGAAAAGATGAATTTGGGTCTCATTGTGTTGGCATCAACAACACCATCATTGACTGTGTTCTTGTTTTTATTCCAAAATCTTGGCTTGTCTTTTCCTTTAAAGTTCTCTTTGTTTTCTTTGAATATCTTAATGACTCCTTGTTCAATTAAGACCTTTTCTGTTGCTAGGCCCTTTTCAATAACATCCTTGAATGTGGACAAACAAGCTTTCCTGAGATCATAGCCAATATCCTTGTTAACGTTTTGAGTGAACATTTCTACCATTTGTTTCTGTGGGATTTCACAAGAGCATCTGCTAGCTAGATTTCTCCATCTTTGTAAAAATGACGCAAAAGATTCTCCTTCCTTTTGCTTAGTATTGCATAGAGTAGTGACTGAGATATCTGTTTCTATATTGTAGGAGAAATGCTGAATGAATGCCTCTGCTAAGTCGCCCCATGACTTAATACCGGGAGGTAATTGAGAAAACCATTCCATAGCTTGATCTCCTAAGCTCTGCGGGAACAACCTCATCAAATATGTTTCTTCTGCCGCTACCTCAATGCAAGCTGTGAAAAATTGTCTTATGTGTGCCTTGGGGTCTCCTTTTCCTCTATACTTATCAAATTTTGGTGTCACAAAGTGTGCAGGAAATGGAGGCATTGGGATGCTCTTATCAAATGGATAAGGACATATATCTCTCATAGTGTATGTTGGTTTTGGTGTACTCATGTCCTCCATTTTCTTTTGTAAATCTCTTATTTGTTGCTCCAAATTGCTCTTGGGAGGAGATCTATTTCTTGTAACATACCCCGGGTTTGAAACACCCATTTGAGGAGGAGCTTGTTGCATGTATGGATGATACTGATCGTAGACATGTCCATATGGAGGTCTATATTGATGTGGCATATAGGGAGCACTTGGCATAGCTTCATGTTGAGGAACCCCATATCTATTTTGTGCATATATACCATATTCAATAGGCATTTCATTTTCCATTGTGTTGCCCCCAAATTTGACATGAGGTTTCCTTATGTCCAAATTTTGAGGATGCCTTTGAGTATCCACTTGTTTTGATTGATCCATAGCTAGAGCATGTGATTGAGCATATCTATCTGCATAAGGCTTCCATAATGGTCTTTGAAGGTAAGTATCATATGTTTGAGCTTGTGTATGTGGGATCTCTGGTTTTTGAAGCAAAACTGATGGTGACTCAGGCATTATATTCGGTCCTCTATTTCCTCCACTATTTGGTCTCCTTTGATCCATGTTGGATTGAGTTTGTTGTGAGGGTCGACTTTCCATAAGTTGAGACATGTCAAAGTCATGAGGTATTTTAACTCCACTTTGTGCCATCATGTGTAAAAAGTACTGACGATCTCTCCTCATTATCTCTTCAACCAATCTATTGAAATGAGGATTCATTATGGATTCTTCTATGTCTGCTGATAGTATTGAAGAGTTGTCCACATTGTCATTGTGTGTAGTATTGTTGTTTATAGTGTTTGCGCTTTCCACATTTGGATTGTTTCTATAAACATCCATGTCTGGTAATGTAGTGTGCTCAGGATTGAAGAATAAATCATTGTCATACTCATAAGAACTCATGTTTGCAGATTCTTGAGCTTCTTTAGCTATTCTCCTAGATTTTTGAAGGCGTGTTTCAACCATGAACTAGGTATTTGACCAAGATGTGAGAGACTAGATGAAAAATGGAAAAAGTATGGAAGACCAAGAGTTGTATGGAGTGTAAATGAATCTGAGGTGTACTTGCAATGTCCAAAGTGTAAGACCAAGTATGTAAGTAGTAGAGTAGGTGTGACTTCCAAAGAGACGATCGTTTCTCTTGATGAGGTAAGCTGACCTTGACCCTAAGTAAGACCAAATGAGACCCAAAGGTAAGAAACCTTGATGAGGGACCACTTAGCAAAGTGTAGTTGTATGTAGTGTGTTGAAAGAGTATAGTGAGGACAAGCAAGTGACCTTTTTGACTCAAGTTTTTAGACAAGTATGAATGTAAAATGATATGTAAAGCAATGATGGACTGTATGAGACCTTAGGACAGGTTGAATGCTAGATGAAACCTGAAGAGACAACCTAGGAAGCTCAAGTATTTCGAAACTGATTTTCTTTGTTTGCTGGACTGTTAAAGTTTTCAATTCCTGACATAGACACCTCTGTATGCTTTACAGACGCGATTCCCAGATACAGACGCTTCTCTGTTGGACACAGATGCTGATAAAAACACAGACGCTATTCTGCCCTTCACAGACGCGCTTAGATTATGCAGACGCGTTTCTGTAAACTTCGTGCAATTTTTCCAATCTGTGAAGTTGTTTTGTTGTGACCAAATCCGACTGTTTGACTATTTTTCGTGACAAGAGGACACAATGTTGATGACTGAATGTTTGCAAACTGTCTAGACTCCAAAAGTGTGTTGTTTGATGTAAAAAGTTTTGCATACACTTGAAGACACAAAAGACACAATGTTTTGTTGTTTAGTCTTGAATGTTTGAGTGTTTAGCATAAGACAAGCACAAATCTTAGGGCTGGCCAAGACAATAGTTGTTGATCCCACATAGGGTTTTACCCCCGAGGCTACGCTATTCAGAGCGGATACTTAGATGCTTGACCTCACTGGCTCCACCCTCGGCACTCACTTCTCGGGTCAGCCAAGCATCAGTCCCCATGAAAACTCCCCATGGCGAACTTTGTATCTCTACTAAGAACCGTATGTGTGTGGGCCGCTACCAGAGGTCCGACCTCCTGCCTCAACAACTAGAAGGATTTGGGCTTCTAAAACAAAAAGGTGCTAGTAAGGGCATCCGCTCGTGTGGCCATACATGCGACATTTTTAGCTCTGTAAATACAGAAGGCTCCCAGCCGGTAGGGGTTACGCCCTACAAATGATCAAATAAATTTGATCAAACGGGTTTATGGGGAGACATAGTGTCGGTATGAACTAATCAGCACACGTTATTCATAGTTTTCACCATGAATACATTTGATTATAGTGGTTCGGATGAGGTGGGTTTTCCTCGCTACCACTTGGGTCGTCCTCTTCTCACTAGTAGTCCTAACGACCACACGGGAAGACAGGCCCTCTAAAGATTAAACAAAAAGAGCCTATTGTTCAAGACACAAAAGACAATGATTCAATTTTAGTGCACCAATGGAAGTGTTTGCTAGTCTATGAAAACAAGGCACACAATAAAAATCCAAAAACCCTTGCCAAGGACCTGCAACAAAGATTTATTAGTAGTTTGGATTGTTTTAAATGATCACCCCTTCCTGCAAGCACACAAGTTAGGTAAATTTTAGATCCAAAAGGCTTTGTGAAATAGGGGCCTTCAACAATGTGTTTTTTTGACCAATTCAAAGACCTGATTCATCATAAAAAAAGAGCATCTGTAAAATTTTAAGAGATTTCCAGAAATGTAAGAAAATCCAAAAAATTTGCTAATTTGCTCCAAAAATTAATTTTTTATGAAAAATCATAAAAAATTCATATAAAATGCAAAATCGATCCAAAAAATCTAAAATTTTTACTGAAGAGTCTTGATGGTCTTCCAAACCTGCACCAAAAATTTCGTGTAACAAATCCAAGCAGTTTGTGAGATATGAGTAAAATAATGCAAAACCCTAATTTTCAAAGATCTGATTTTTGAAGAATGATTTTGCATCAAATTTAAAATAAAAAAGAACAGATCCTATGTATAATTCTGAGAGATTTCCAAAAATGTAAGAAAATCCAAAAAATTCTCTAATTTTCTCTCAAAATTAATTTTTTATGAAAAATCATAAAAAATTCATATAAAATGCAAAATCGATCCAAAAAATCTTAAATTTTTACTTAATCTTTATAATACTGTTCCTGACCTGCACAAAAAAATTTATGGAAAAATTCGAAGCAGTTTGCGAGATCTGATCAAAATAAATAAAATCCCTAATTTTTAAAGATTCGATTTTTAGGGAATTATTTTGCATCAAAATTAAATTCACAAAGAACAGATCCTGTGTATAATTATGAGAGATTTCCAAAAATGTAAGAAAATCCGAAAAATTCTCTCATTTGCTCTCAAAATAAATTTTTTATGAAAAATCATAAAAAATTCCTAAAAATTGAAAATTTGCTCCAAAAATTCTAAATTTTGGATTGAGAGCTCCTGATACTTTCTTCAACCTACAAAAAACATTTGGTGCAAAATTTCCAAGCTGTTTATGAAATATGATCGAATCTCTCCAAGATCTTGATTTTGTGTCCAAAACCCTAGCTGCACAAGGTTATTCTCCAAATTGTTTTACAAAATAGCAATATAGGGTTAGAAAAATCTGCAAAAAAACATAGATTTAAGAAAAATCCATGTCCCACCGGGCGTGCCAAAATGTGTATGGTGAAAATGGATAACAATAATAACAATATTGAAAGGCTAAATGAATTCAACCACCAAACCCTAGCCTAACAACAACAAAGATCCACCATAACATATGAAGATTACCTAAGACAATGTAAATAAAACAAAATCACAAGGATTATACCATCACATGTCCAATAGGGTTTTGATCTCCATTCTTCCTATCTCCATTGATCTTGCTTGATATATTTGCTCTCAGATTTTAATATGCACAAGAGCTCAACAAAGAACGGAATGTGGTTGCAAGTAGGATCGTAGTGTAGTCGAGTCCTCCAAATTGTCGATTAGGCTGAGTGATTAGAATGCTTCATTAGGATGATTGATTAGAATGCATAGAATGATTAGGGTTTGATAATGAAGAAGGCATCTCCTTAAATAGAAGACACAATATGAAATGGAGGGTTAAGATTGAGAGGTGTAAAAAGGAAGTCGGCTAGGATTAGAGGGTAGGTAAAGGAAATAATAAAATAATGAAAGGGGTAGGTAGTGTATGAATTAAGAGATGAATGACATGTGTCATGGGTAGAAAAAGATAATGAATTAATTAAATAAATAAAGATTTATTTAATTAATAGAAGAAGTAGGATAATTAAATAAATAAAAATATTTATTTAATTTAGGAAAAGGATAATTTAAATAAATAAATGTATTTATTTAAATGAGAAATAAGGCTAGAAGAGGATAAATGAATTAATTAAATAAATAAAGATTTATTTAATTAATAGAAGAATTGGGCTTAGATAATTAAATAAACAAAATATTTATTTAATTTAAACATGACAATTTTGGGTGTCTACAATAAGGACCTACGATGGACGGAAAGTATGATGGGGAAGGTGTATGTTTGGGTTTTGAAGGGATGTTGGATTTAGTAGGGGTACCCACGTCTTGAGGAATTTCACTGAGGCTATGACCCTTAATATTTTCTTTAACATGAAGGGATTCTTGCTTATGAAGATCTACTCCTTTGCCTTTATGAATATCTTGACTTGTAGGATACTCTTTTCTTTGGGAAGAAGACGCGAGTCCATTATAAGGTGGATATGATATGAGAGAAATAATGAGATCTTGAAGTGGATCGGATTGCACCAAAGTGGAAGAACCCATTATGCATGTCGAGGGTTCATGAACATCTTGCACTGACACGTTAGAATCATGAGGGGGATTAGGATCATGAGGGAGACTAGGATTGTGAGGGGGACAAGGATTGTGTGGTGGACATGGTTCAATGACAGGCTCTTCAAGAGATGGAATGGGAAAAATAATGGGATCATCAAAAGAAATACGATCTTAGAGTGTATATGGAGGATTAAGACTAGGAGATGGAGGAACAAAAGGATCTTGTGGAGGATTTAAAGGAATAATTTGATCTTGACAAGGAGGAAGATCATTGGAATCCTCTTTAAAGTTGCTTTGCTCTGGACTTTTAATGGGATCAGCATAAAGGATGGAAAGGATATCTTGATCTTTCTTAGGAAGTGGAATGCCAATGGGATTTGAAAGGACATTTTTTTCATGAAATGGAAGGGGATCGTTTGGGATTGGATGGACTGGGATATCTTGATCTTTCTCGGGGAATGGAGTGTCAATAGGACTTTGGATAGGATGGACAAGAATAGGGGAATCATCATGAGTGTCTGGGAACATGGGGTCTTGGTCAACAATTGGATGGGATGATAAGATTTCAGGATCTTGAACTTGATCTGTTTTAAGACACATTTCTTCATGCTCTAAATTATCCTCTTGACATGAGGTTGGACTTTGGATATGCATGGAGGATTATGACAAGGAATCAATGTTTTGGCATGAAGGAAATGCACTTTGAACATTTTTGATGGATTCTGGCAAGGAATCAATGCTTGAACATGAGGAAGAAGGACTTCAAATGGGGTCCTCTAAAATAGGTAATGGCAATAAAGTGCATGGTTGCATTGGGTCTTGTATTTCTGAAACATGACAAGAATGTGCATCATGAATTGGATTATCTTGGCAATCAATTATGGATAGCCCGTGGATAATTTCATCCTTGGGTGTATTGTTTGATGAGGACAATATGGAAGGTTCTTGTGAAACTTCTAAAGGTGTAAGGATAGATGCCACTGGAGAGTCAATTTGTTTGTGGGGGGATGAGGCATTGCTAGACATAAGTGTATTATCTTGATCTTCCTCAAACAACTCACTTGGTAATTTTCTTAAGAGCCTTGTAATAAAGCCACCTTTCTTTCGAGGTTTTGACATGGTTGTATATAGAATTTGAACTTGTTTTTGGTTTGATGTCACGTTTTGATATTGGACTTGGTTCAATTGTTCCGACATGTTTGAAACTTGGCTTGGTGTGGGCTGCAACCTTTGTTTTTGAATTTTTGGTTGTGGTTGTTGACATTGATATGTTGGTTGAACTTGTTGATATTCCACCATTGGTTGAACTATTTATGGACATTGTATAGTTGGTTGGACATATTGTTGAAATTGGACCATTGGTTGTGTCTGTTGGATATGTTGTTGATTCGAGATTTGATTGAATGAAATTTGACCAAATGAATTTTGATTTGGGACTTGATTGAAATTTGTGCTTGTTTTTTGAAATTGTTTCATCATCTCTATTTGAGAGATGAGAGCTGGTATGTCTGATTGTTCGATAAGAGCTTTTACATCAATTGGCTCAAATTTTGGGTTTGGACCTTGAAAATTTTTAAATGTTTTGGACATTTGGGATCTAACCTTCTCACTATTTTTCACTTTTTGTTCCAAGATCTCTTTTTCTCGAACTAGTTTCTCCTCTAGTTTTTGTATTTGGAGCCCTGTTTCATCATAAAAAGTTTGACCGATATTGCCTTGTTGTTGGGTTGGATATAATTGTGATTGCCTTGGATTAAAATTCGATTGCATTGTCGGTTGATACGTCAAACTTTGTTGCATCATTGGTGCTTGGAACCTTGTTTCAATAGACATGTCACTATGCAAATGCAATATTTTTTGGAATTTTTCAAGGATGATGTATGATATGCAACTAAACGTAACCTAAATAGATGAAAATGCAATCTATGGCAAGAATGAAACCTATGTTTTTGTTTTTTTTCAAGATTTGGACAAAAATTTTGGAATGCAAACCTAAAGACTCAACCTTAAGAAGTTGAAATGAAGCCAAGACCTTAAAGGACAAATGACCAAATGACAATAGGACAAATTGACAATGTCTCACCTATATGCTTGGATACTAAGCTAGGTTTGACAAAAATGATATTAATAAAAGGACAAATTTTTAGACCAGCTCAAGACTTCCTAACAACAACTTAGGGTATTATCCAAAGTTTTGATTTTCCAAGTTTGACAAATCAGATTTTTGAGACTAAATGCAGGAAGACAATGATTATGAAAATGACTTAGGACATGAAAATTATCTAATGATATAATATGAAAAGATGAAGCCAAGACAAGATGACAATACAATAACAAGGATATGCGAAGACCAACGACTTGGAATATGCAAAATGCAACCTAGGCAAGACCTAATTTTAGCATGACAAGGATAATGCAGGAATATCACCTAAATGGAAATCTAGCTTGGATATGACAATGAAATGCAAACTTAGGGAAAATGATCTTGAACCTAAGTACAAAATGAGGACGCTTGCAATGAAAAGGACTAAAATGAAGGGAGATGACAATATGCCTTAGGACCTAAGTGGGACTATGCAAAACCTAGCCTAAAGTGACATGAATTTTGAAACAAAGACATTCAATGTTTTGACAAGCCATGTTCAAATGTTGGATGAATACTTAGATGGATTTGGACTTTTGTTCAGATTGTGTTTTGAGTTGAATGTTGTTGATTTTGAAAATCCAAGTTGATTATGAGCACTTTTTGAAAGTTTGTTTTTAATTTAACCTTTGACAATCACGGAAGACAAAATGTTTGTTTGACCTTGACTCAAGACAATCAAGCACATTTACAACAAATCCTATGGTTGGCAAGGGCAATATCTGTTGAATCCTCTAAACATAAAATACAACACTTAGCCAAATAGCTAGACGCTTGGTAGCACTGGCTCCCCCTTACAGTGCACTCACTTCTCGAGCATACCAAGCTTCGAGTTCAAGGGGCATCACTTCCCAAGAACTTGCTATCTCTAACTAAGGAGTACATGAGAGGTGTCTTCGGCATGCACGTATCACAACGCCTGAGCCAATAGATAGAAGGTTTTTGGTCTCTACAAACAAAAGGTTCTAGTTAAGGCATCCGTTCAGGTGGGTATTGATCTGGCGAATAAATTATCGCAATACCATTCCAGCACCCGTTGTCTGCAACTTTCGTTGCATCCACAGTTATTTAGAGTGGTTCGAAAGAGCTTGGCTTCAGCTCGTCACCACTTAGGGTCGTTCCCTCTCACCAATGCCTGTGCGAAGTGCCAGGAAAATTGGGAGGCAGGCCCAATTCTAATGGTTAAAACATGCAATCAAACTAAAAGCAAACAAAGCATGCATGGTGTTCATTAACCTTTAAGAAACTAAATGTGCAACTACTCTAAAAATCACATGCAAGATGTTTTAATAAAAGTCTTTGACCGCGTCCTGCATAAGATTTGTTAGTAGTTTCATTTTTTTTTGTCTTCGTCAGACGTAACGCCAATGTGTTGCACAGAGAATCAGTACTAAAGAAAAGTAGAATACAAGAAACAGAATGAAAACAAAGTAATTTGCAAGTAAAAACACTGATTTTCACCTCTGTTTCTGGCCTTACACAAGTGCAGAATGTCCCAACACAGGCGTAGAATGCCTTGACATAGGCGCAGGTCTCCTTAACACAAGCGTAGATCCCTCCTACACAGGCACAGAAGTGTCCAGAAAGCTCTGGGTCACCCTGTTTCTTGAGTTTTTCACCTGCAAACCAGCTCAAAAGACACTCAAAACATAGTTAAATGGTTAGTTCACGTCGGGTTCACCAATTAATGTAGACAGGAATTTGGAATTCATCAAAGCAAATAGCAAATTAGACTAGCTCAACCACGAAAACTAAATTGCAATTATAAGAAATCCTAAACACATTCAATAGAGATATGAAAACAAGACATTCAAATCAAATGCAAACCATCAAAAACGTGAATATCTCCTCCATAATTTTCCATTGTCCTTCTTTCTCCTTCAAATTGCTTTGTTTGTGGATCTCACCTACAAATGCAAAGGCATAGTATGAAAGCAAGATTGTTAAGATGAAATGGCAGCGTAAGGATACTAGAAGCGTGATTGATTCTCTGAAAAAATGTGATTAATTGATCCTTTGATTGAAGAAACTCATCCAATTTATAGACAAATTGGAGAGATGACAAGATTAGCATGAAGAGATTTGAAAGGAAATTTCAAATCAAGAATGACAAATATGACAAATTATGACAAGATTGCTATGCAAAATTGATTGATTGACAAATTATGACAAATTATGACAAGATTGAAATGTCATTCCCATGAAATTAGGGGAAATATTAGAAAAATAGGAGAAAATAGAAAATTAAGTTAGAAATGATGAATTGGAAATTAGGAAATTAGAAATTGATGAAAATTAGATAAATTAATTAATAATTTTTCATTCATTAATTAATTCACAAAAAGAGGGGGAATTAATTAGCCAATTAAATAAATATTTAATTGTGACAAGAAAACTTAGGATAAATAAATAAATTATTTAACCTAGAAGGAAAATGACAAACAAAATGAACAAATCATAAAACCCTAGAAGATGAATTAGAAATGCAAGGACGACGATTAGGTCTTGACAAAAGATAATTGGTGTAGGGTCGATTTGATCATGATTTTGATTGACAAAGGACCAATGCTGATAAATGATTGAGATTGATTGATAAATTGACCAAGATTAACAAAGAGATAAAATTGATAGGCGCTAATTGACGAGGAACAATGACTAATTGATCCAAATTAACACGATTTGAAAAGAACAACGATCGATGATGAATCAATCGCAAAATGACAAGATTGACAAGAGGATAAGGATTGATGACGAATCGATTACAAAATGACAAGATTGACAAGAATGAGGATCGATGACGAATCGATCGCAAGATGACAAGATTGACAAGAGGACAAAACCCTATCGATTAGGATTGACGATGTCCAAAATGAAATCGAATTGATGATGTCAAAATATGCCAAATGAGCACGCACATTGATGCGACAGGATAAGATCGACCAAAATCATGACTGAAGATTATTATCGACAAGACCAAATTCGAAAGTGAGACAAATGAAAAATGTAGAAGAAGGACTCGATGCTCACAAATGATAAAGACCAAGTGCGTGACATAGAAGAGATGTTAATGCGACGCAAGAACCCTAAAATAAGGCAATGCGCAAATGTTAAAGTATGACTCCTCAAGCATTGACCATTTTTAGATGTCTACAGTTCTAATGCTCCATGTTCAACCTATAGTGTCCTAAATTATACTTGCCTACAATTTTTTCCTCACTTAGGCATCACTTTGTTGTTTTGTCCAGGCCTGACTAAAGAATTGATTCTGCTCACACCAACTATCAAACATAAATTTCCACTATCTACATTGTCTACCTTGATCTTGGAGCCCTAATTTCCAAGACCATGGTGCCCAACACCATGGTCTTCTCAAAAAGAGCCCATTTTGGGGCCTCATAATGGTTACCTAGTTTGGGTAGGGACCTAGATCTCGTGTCAGCCTGTGTTAGAAATTTAATTATAAAAGGAGATCTACCACTCTCATTTTAAACCTTAATTGATCAATTGAGAAATTACACTCTAGCAAATTAAAATGAGAAAGCAATCAATCTTCTATCAAGCATTGGAGCAAAAGTGAAGTCAAGATTCAAGCATTGGAGATGACGTTCATGTTCTATGTTTTATGAAGATAATCTACATGAAACCCTAATTCCTTGGTGGAGATGAACAAAACTTCATTAAAGGTATATCATAGGTAGTTTAGACATTTTCAACCTTTCCCTCAAAAGGAAAGTGTTTTAATGTAGTACTTCATTTACATTTTTGATTCAATTCCATGGTTAACTCTGAAATTGGGATTTGACCTAAGGCAAACCTCTATTCTCAACAACACAAAACAGGTAAAAAGTTGCATTCAGGAGGATCGATAGTATTCGTAGAGATGAATAGGTTCACATTTTGACAAAGAGAAATTCAGAGGACCAGGTCAAATTGGAGTAGCATGGTCCCTAAAAATCAGGTTGAACTTCTGGGAATAAATCTGAAACATCTCCTTCTGCTTAGATTCAGGTTGGTGGCTCGGCACAACATCTGTAGCTCACTATTTCTATCAAATTGATTCAATAATTCACTATCTTGCCCTAATCTTTAACAAATTCAAATCAATTCAATTTAGGGAAGGAAGAGCCTCATTTGAGAGGCCTGGAATTTGATTAGAATCTTGATCTATAAAGTTCAATCTATTAGATTCCATCTTTCCCTAATGTAATGGTGAAGGCCATTTAGTGGTTTTATTATCCTAATTTAACCCTAACCCTAATTTTCACCAAAAACCACAACCATTGCATTAAATGTGTTGGCTAGCTCCACGGGCACATGTTCCTATGCATCTTCCTTGGTTATTTTTGTTTTGTTTTATCTTATTTTTAGTGTGAAGGCTTCCTTCTCTTTCTCCTCTTCCTCCTCATCCTCACTCTCAACATTTATAGGTTCAAACTTTTCTCTTTTTTACAGTTATTTCTTTCTTTGTTTCTTCTTCTTTGCAAGAGCCTCAAATTTCTTCAGAATAATAGTAGCAGTGTTGATGTTGCTATGGAAGGTGTAGAAAGAATAGAAGTAGTAGCAGTAGACCTTCCTGTTCTTCATGGTGTAGGTGGTGATCATGGGACATCAACAACCATTTCAGATGCCTCATCAGAGCTCTTACCAAGTTTCTTCTCTTTTATCTTCTCATACTTTTGGCTATTTAGAATTTCTTCAGAAGTTCAAAATCTTACTACATTAGGATTTGTCAATTTTCTAAGAAACAATTCAACATGGGCAGTTTAGGGATCCAAGATGTTCAAGGCTCAACAACCTCCATATAATGATTGTCTTTGTCAACCATAAATGTGATTACCTCCTTGTATCCTTCTCCAACATCAAATGGTATTCTATGTCTCATTTGCATGTCACCCTAAAAAGTTTTGAAGAATCACCAAGAGGCATTATCGTTGGCTTTCTTATTTGGAAAAACTATGCACATGAATACTTTTTTGTAAAGCTACAAATACATTTGTTCTCCAGAACACATTTATTTTATAAAGTGATTCTCTTATGAAGTATAGAATTAAAAAAATGATTAAAGATTCATACCAAAATGGGTACTTAGTCTCCTTGGTCTTTTATAAATTCTTTGTTAATTATTGTTTCAGCAATTTTCATGGATCAAAATCTCTGCCTTCTTTCACCATTTGATAAGTCATACATGTATGGCACTACTAGAAGCAAACCCTTATGTATTGGTGAAATAAATCTTATCAGCGATGCCTTGATAGAAGCATATCAAACACCCAAATTACCAATGTCATTTACTGTCAGTGCCTTATTGTTAAACTTTTATCTAGTTAACCTAAAAACTGTTGGCATTATGTGAAACAGAATGAGGACATAATGACATTGTATGTTGTCATTGATGTCAATATGTTGAAGAGGTGAGAACCGGCATATGAGAGAACCGGTATAACACTGTGAACCGACATTTATGCCAAAGTGAAGTGGTGTGCTTGTTCAAGGTGAACCGACATATGGTTATGGGAACCAAAAAATGGAAGCCTTGTATGACTACCGGTTGGTAGTCTCAACTTTAGGGTTTCTGGTTGAAGTGCTTCAAGCCTGTGTGGCTCAACCGGTGACATTGTGTGATGAGTTAGAATTGTAACGAAGAACAAATCATGTTGCCACGTCAGCCTTGTGCACGTGAAGGATCTTGCATGAAGGAGATTGTTCCTATCTACCTCAGGAATATGTGAAGTCTGTAAATGGTGATAACATGTGATGGGTTATCAGCCTCCATGAAATTGGTGAAAATAGACGATGGAGAATGTCTTGAGATTGGATCAAGACAGTTGCAATTAATGCAGTGTTCTCTACAGTCAGGATTGAACCGTTTGAATTCCTTAACCTAACAGGTTCAGGGTTTAGGGTTTATGCTACCGACCTATCTGTTTTCCTATAAGGTCGATGTTGTGTGTCATTTGAGGTTATTGGAAAAAGTTGTGTGTGTATCCAAGAGAAGGGATACATGATTCTTGCTAGACCAAAAGGAGAGAAGTGATACCTGCAGAGTGTAAGTGCGGAAGGTGAAGAGGAGCTTAAGCGGATCTGCATTGGCATTGAGTGTTGTTACCAGATCATTGTAATACTTGTTGATCTCTAACCACCTCAACAGTTGGAAAATCCCTTAACAGGGTAGCCTTAACCGGCTTGCTGTAAATCCTTTAACAGGGTAATTCAAAGCTATTGAGTTTGAAATCCTTTAGCTATTGAGTTCTTGAAATCCTCTAACAAGGTAACCTTTAACAGGGTTTAACCCTTAACCGGGTATTGTAGCCATCCCTTAACCGGGTGATCTCTAACAGGATCAGTTCTTAGCAGAACCTATTGTAATGTCTCTAACCGGACAAGGCTCCTAACAGAGCGGACTTCTAAAGAGTTCAAAAACAGCTTGTGGGTATTCATCCCCACCGTGGTTTTTCCCAGTTGGGTTTTCACGTGAAAAATATGTGTGTCATGTGTGATGTTTTTATCTTGTGATGCTTTCCTATTGTCTGTCAAGCACATGATGGTTCTGTGTTTTATGTCTGTCAATAAAACATGTTATTATGATCGAACCCTAGTCGTCCTCCCCTCCCCAACTTCGAGGAGGGAGAAGGGAGAGTCACTAGGGTTGATGGTTTTCACTTAGGAGGGACTTTACATTCAAAAGAGGGGTTGAAACCCACAAGATCCAATCCAACGCAATGCAAGATTGGATTCTATATGAGTTTCAAGGGTTGTGATAGCAAGGATACCCTCTTTTGTAAAGAATGTAGATGGAAAGATTGAACTAGGAATGTATAGAAAGTGATAAAGATTCGCTTATAAACTGAGATAGGGATATAGGATGAAGCTGTGGACCTGGAATTAGCAGTAAAATGTCGATACAGTGCTGTCCTGCAAATTTGAGCAAAAGTTGATGGGACGATGGTGCCCGGCGTGCACACGGTCCTCCGAAAAATCCGCGAAACGAAGGGGGATCTGTTCGTCTCTGCACAAGGATTCCAGATCTTCAATTTCAGCCGCGTACCTGCAACCTACACACAGAAAAGCGAAGACGATTGGGGGGTTAGGGATTAGGGGTTTGCCCTTAGGTCAAACCCCGGTTTTGGAATTAACCAAGAAATGAGAAATGTTGTAAATGTAATGTAAAACAAGTACTAATACCTTGTTGTAAGGATGTTTGTATCCTTATATGCGAAGGTATAGATGTTGTTGTTTGTTGTATGTTGTATGTTGTAGTATGTAATGTGTTGTAAGTGATCTCCTCTTCAATGGTTGAATCCTTGTCTTGAATGCAACACTTAGCCTTGAATGGAGACTTAGAATGATCAATTGCTTGAAAGAATGCTTGAATGCTTGAATGCTTGAGTATAGTTTCCACGCTTTTTCCATCATGTCGAATGAAAGAGGAAAATGTAGTTTATATACTTGTCAATTAGGGCTGATAGACTAATTTTCCCGACCTTAGGCCGACCAGGAAATGTTATTTTCCAATTTGCAAACAAAAAGGCCCGAAGTCCCATAGGAGACCGGGCCCAAAATAGGGCCAGGGACCAGGGCGTTGGGCGCCATGGTCCTGGGGGACCAGGGCACTGGGCACCCTGGTCCTGAAGGACCAGGGCACTGGGCGCTCTGGTCCCACCTCCCGGGACAACAGGGTGCAAGGAGGATCAGGCCAGGGTGCTGGAAAAATGCAGTTTTTGGTGTCATGAGCAAGTTTCGAGGTCTCCATTCAGGTTGCGTGTTGCGTCGCCATCGTGAAGACCCAAATGCGGTCGAAATTGCAAGTGTCGCAATTTTAGGACACTACATTTAGCCCCCACTTTAGCGGGAGTATAAGCGTAGGCTCGTACTTCCGGTAAAGTACAAGGAAACAACATTGAAAAACTTTCACCACGTCAAGGAGGCAAGATACACCAAGGCCCCAGTGGACTAAGGATCTTACGACTTCGATTGACAAGGTAAAAGGGAAGATCACGAGGGAGAACCATGACTGTCAGTAGCAAGGTCCCCTCACTATGAGTCATGCAAGAAAGATATCAAAAATTTTCAAGGCAAAGCTAAATTTGTCAAGAAATTTTCAAGTATCTTGAAAAGATATGAACGGGATGTATGCCCCCCTACGTTAAAGAGATCGCACACGCCTCATCGGGGGTGATTGCTTTAAGGTAGTGATACATATAAGAAAATGAAAAAGGGAAAGGAGCACGTTATCACAAGGATTTAGCCCCCAAGTGTGAGATAAGCCCAAGGATAATAGACACAAAACACAAAGCACGAGGTGACTTCGCTTTCCTCGGGGTCAGTATGCTGTATGATAATTCATGTATATCATATGTATGTATGCATAATTGTTCTTCATTCCCCAATCAAGGAAGGTCACCTAGAAGAAGGGAACACATGTGTCTTTTGAGTCAACATGAGAGAGATCGAGAGATCTCAATGCTTTGCATCGTCCTCAAGTAGACAACACTAAGGACAACAAATAGAAGAATGAGAATAACACATAGAAGAAGTAACGAAAGAGAGGAGGAGAGAATCTACTATGCTAATGAAACTAGTCTAGCACGTCATCTACCCCCCGATCTTGCTGATCAATGTTTCGGGAAGGCGGGGAACACGCTAGAGGAGGAACATCCAACACAGTAGATGGAGCTATCACAAGATCCAAACAAGGGCTATGTTCATATCCCAAGCCGCGGTGTTCTTGTCTAGGAGCTAGGATAAGTGCTTTAGAAAATTCGTTAGATAAATGGTTATCAATATCAACAAGTTCATATTCACTATCAGAATGAACAGGAGAAGTAGCATTTTCATCATGAATAACATTTTCATCTATATCATCATCAAGATTTATAAAAATAGGGTCTTTAACTCGCACAGGATCAAGACCATCATGCATCTTATGTTTAGGAGATTTTGGCTCAATTTCTGGCTGAGGAGAAAATGGAATAATGCTTGTTGAAGGTGTTTTTGGGGATTGCAAAGTTTGAGCTCTAAGACGACGCTTTCGTCGGCGTTCACGTGCAGAACGATTTCGTCTAGTCTTAGTAGGAAGTTGAGAAGATTGAGGAGGAGGAATGTTCTCATCCTTATCACTTGGGTGTTTAGGTTGTGGTCTCTTAGGCTGAACAATGGGAGAAGAGGAAGGTCTCTTCTCTCCATAAGAGGAAGGAGGAGGAACTGCTCCATATAAAGGAGGAATATTTGGTTTTGGAAGGAGACCAAGTCCATCATGACGAGGAGGGATAGGTCGAATTTTAGGAAGTTTATTAATCATAGGCATAGTCACATCCATAGGGATGGGTTGGGAATCTTCTTGAGGAAAGACATTAGTTTTATCTTTCAAAGGAAGAACTTCCTTCTCAAGAATGATAGGAATGTCAAGTTTGGGTGTTCTAGGTTCACTTAGAGATAGGATCATATCTGTTTTCCACTTTTGATAAGATTTGAAAAGATGATCACTTTGCGGAGGAAGAGATTGGAATTGTTTAGGCCAAAAGTAATCAAGAGGAACGCTAGAAGTTCTTTCAGCTGGTTTAAAGAGACTATGATTGATAGTAACAACTTCACCATTATGGGGAAATTTCAAACACTTGTGAATAGGAGAAGCAATAGCTTTCATGGAAGATAGCCAAGGATAGCCAAGCTTCACACGAAATTGTTTGGAAGATGGAATAATAGCAAATTTCACATCAAGGGATTTGTTACGGACCTCAATAGGTAATGTAATAGAACCAATTGCAGGAGAAGAAAATGCATCAAATAGTTTCACAACCACATCTGTTTTGTCATAGATAACTTGATTCAATTGCAAAGTAAACATAAATTCTTCAGTAATGACATTAACCATACAAGAAGGATCAATAAGCACTCCACGGCAAGGTGTGTTCTTGACTTTTGCAACTATATATAAAGGACCATCAGGTGCCCTGATAGTTTCACTGGAATCAAATGTGATGGAAGGTTCTTTAGGGATTTTCTGTTGCTCTACAAAGTTAATCACATTCGGAGTCATGGACACAAGATCATCAGGTGAGACAGAGGAATCAGTAGTATCAATCGCATTAGAGGTATGAGAAGGTAATGGATCAGTGAAAATCTGAAGATTTTGGTTAGGAGGAGCTACAAATGTATTGCCTTTATCATTCACTCCAGAAACAGAGATAGTATTATTATCAATCAAATCTTGAATTTTCCCCTTTAAAGCAAAACATTTTTCAGTATCATGCCCAGGTTGACGATGAAATTGACAAAAAGATTTGTTATCAAAATAAGGTGAAGTAATCTTTGCAGGATCAATTTGCCTTATAGGAGGAAGAGTAAGCACATTTTGTTCCAATAACTTATTCATAATACTATGCAATGATTCATTCAAAGGAGTAAACTTTCTTTCTCTCTTGAAAAACTTAGAAATAGGAGACACACCTGATGCTGCATTCACATTGTTGTTGATGATGTTTTCATTGAATTTAATGGACTCTTTGTTCGGTTTAAACTTCCCAAATGGTTGTTGACTACTATCACCCTTATCACTCGGAGTCATAGGATGTGATTGTTCCATTTGACTCACAGTCAGTTGATAATTGTGAAGAGTTGCGCACAACTGTTGGAAAGAAGTAAACTCAGAAAACAGGAGTTTTTCTCTAATGTCTTTTTGTAAATTAGAAATAAAGATTCTTTGAATATCATTGTCAGGCACTGGAAAAGAAATTTGAGCATGCAAATGCTTATATCTACCAATGAAATCAGTCACTTTTTCTTTAACACCTTGTTTACAATGCATTAAATCAATCAAAGTAACTTTAGGACTTATATTGTTTTGAAATTGTTGAATGAAAGCATTTGCAAGTTGTTCGAAAGAAGTAATAGAATAGGAAGGCAATGAGAAATACCATTGTAGGGCTTTGTCTCTTAATGTTCTAGTAAACAATTTTGCAAGCAACCTTTGGTCATAAGCAAAATCAGTACATATTGTTTGAAAGGTCTTAACATGTGTTAGAGGATCACCCTTACCATTATAAAGCTCCAAATGTGGAATTTCAACATGTTTAGGGGGAATAGCTCGAACAATGTCAAGAGAAAGTGGACTCACAACATCAAATGTGGGCACACTAAACTTAGATTGATTCATAGAGGCAATTTGTTGCTGTAAAGAAGAGACAGTTTGTGCAAGATTGTTAATGGTCGCTTCAGTCGAAGAGTTCATATTAGACGTGTTAGATTGTGATGGAGGTGTTATGTTATTGAAAGAAGGTAGAGAGTAAGGTGGTGGGACACTATGATAGTT
The DNA here is from genome assembly GCF_030272615.1 of Cryptomeria japonica. NCBI lineage: Eukaryota > Viridiplantae > Streptophyta > Pinopsida > Cupressales > Cupressaceae > Cryptomeria > Cryptomeria japonica. Next base: position 277,918,813 of record NC_081409.1, read on the forward strand.
AGTCATAGGAGATGATTGGACAGGAGGAACACTACAAGGAGGAATGGAAAACGAATTGCCCCCTTGTGTCATGTTCATTTGTGGTGATATAATAGGAACACTCATTGAAGGAATGAATGAAGAAGTTGGATTGAATGAAGGAAGAGGGTTAATTGAAGAAGAAGGATTGCCCCCATGACTGGTGATTATAGGAGGAATTTCTTTTGTTGAAGTAGTCATTATGTTTGATGTAAAAGTAGGTATACTAGCAATAGGAGTCGTCAAAGGAATAGAATGATTGACTTGAGTAGGAGGTTGTGTATAACCTAAGGTTTCGGCACAAATTTTCATAGGCATCACATTTGAATCCACAATGTGTGCAATACCACGCAAAATATCAATTCCATTCTTATCACTTTGAAGCATACGTTTTAGACCCTCAATTAAAGGAAGAGCTTGACTATCAGGGTATTCTTGAGACATCCATTGTCGAAAATCGTCAAATTGGTTATCCAATTTTGAAAGTTGTTCTACAGAAACCTCATGGAGAGCTTCTTCATCATTAAGAGGATTAGAGGAATTACCCATGTCCTCGTTAAAAAGACCATTCAAATTAGGTTCCATCTCCTCAGTAATTAAACCTTGGAAGGACTTAATTCTAAGGCTTCGTCTAACGGGAATAGTGTAAGTAGGACTTATTGTTGTAAAACTCATGCACTAGAGAGAGAGAAGATTTTGAATTTTAGAGGTAGCAAATTTTAGTAAAACCAGCCAATCTTCTAGATTTAAGCTGTTAAATGCAATCATGACAGTCTCCCGAAATTTCGGAAAAAATGTCCAGGACCGTGGCGCTCGGAGTGCACACGGTCGTCGCAACTTTTTTCGAAATTTGCAGGGATGAAAGTTATGATGATTTTACAGCTAACTTGAAAAAATTGAGTGATTTTACGATCTGTAGATAGGCCAAATTAAAGTTGCAATTTCAAAATTGAACACTACCAAGATTGTCGAAAAATGCAAAATTTTGAATTTTGAAAAAGAGAGGGAAACTGAAATTTTGAATTTTATGATTTTAGAGGGAATACCAAAAGCAATGCAAGTTTTGAATTTTGAAAGTTGACTCAATTTCACGCAAAATTCAATTCTGAAAGCGGAAATCAAAGTTGTTGTAATTAAGCACTTAATTTCAAAAGTCACAAATTGCAAGAATTTGAATAAAGCACTGAAATTTCGAATGAATGCCAACACACTTTTCAGATTTAGGATAGTAAGAAACACAATTTTGACACAAAATTTCAATTTCAATGATTTTTGAATGATTAGGAGCCCTAAACCAAGCAATCACAAGACCAACTTTGACTGTAATTTTGAAAGTGTTATAATTGATAAAATCAGCCAAAATTCTGGATTTTAGCAGAAAAATACAGTAAGATCTAGCTCCCGAAATTTTGGAAAAAATGTCGGGGACGATGGCGCTCGGAGTGCACACGGTCCTCGCAACTTTTTTCCAAATTTTCAGGGATGAAAGATATTGTGATTTTATTGCGAAATCCAAAGTTACAGCTGATTTGGAGATGTTTTGATCAGTGAAATTGTCGGACAAAGGTTGAATCAAGAGGGTTTCAAAAATTAGGGTTTTGACACTTAACCACTTAATTTTCAAAATCAAAGCACAAATATGAATTGATAATTTGTAATAGAAGGGCAGATCTGAAACAGGCATTAACAATTAAACATTTCACAAGTTTAATTACTTAAAAAGAAAATTTAGGGTTTTTATGCAATTAACCTCTAAAATTTTGCAAAAGATCAAACATGGAAATGTATTTAAGGAATCCAATTTTCAGATCTAACTATGAATAATCAGAAAGGATGTTCACGTCGGGTTCACCAAAATGTAAAGCGGAAAAATCGAACCCTAGTCGTCCTCCCCTCCCCAACTCCGAGGAGGGAGAAGGGAGAGTCACTAGGGTTGATGGTTTTCACTTAGGAGGGACTTTACATTCAAAAGAGGGGTTGAAACCCACAAGATCCAATCCCACGCAATGCAAGATTGGATTCTATATGAGTTTCAAGGGTTGTGATAGCAAGGATACCCTCTTTTGTAAAGAATGTAGATGGAAAGATTGAACTAGGAATGTATAGAAAGTGATAAAGATTCGCTTATAAACTGAGATAGGGATATAGGATGAAGCTGCGGACCTGGAATTAGCAGTAAAATGTCGATACGGCGCTGTCCTGCAAATTTGAACAAAAGTTGACGGGACGATGGCGCCCGGCCTGCACACGGTCCTCCGAAAAATCCGCGAAACGAAGGGGGATCTGTTCGTCTCTGCACAAGGATTCCAGATCTTCAATTTCAGCCGCGTACCTGCAACCTACACACAGAAAAGCGAAGACGATTGGGGGGTTAGGGATTAGGGGTTTGCCCTTAGGTCAAACCCCGGTTTTGGAATTAACCAAGAAATGAGAAATGCTGTAAATGTAATGTAAAACAAGTACTAATACCTTGTTGTAAGGATGTTTGTATCCTTATATGCGAAGGTATAGATGTTGTTGTTTGTTGTATGTTGTATGTTGTAGCATGTAATGTGTTGTAAGTGATCTCCTCTTCAATGGTTGAATCCTTGTCTTGAATGCAACACTTAGCCTTGAATGGAGACTTAGAATGATCAATTGCTTGAAAGAATGCTTGAATGCTTGAATGCTTGAGTATAGTTTCCACGCTTTTTCCATCATGTCGAATGAAAGAGGAAAATGTAGTTTATATACTTGTCAATTAGGGCTGATAGACTGATTTTCCCGACCTTAGGCCGACCAGGAAATGTTATTTTCCAATTTGCAAACAAAAAGGCCCGAAGTCCCATAGGAGACTGGGCCCAAAATAGGGCCAGGGACCAGGGCGCTGGGCGCTCTGGTCCCACCTCCCGGGACAGCAAGGTGCAAGGAGGATCAGGCCAGGGTGCTGGAAAAATGCAGTTTTTGGTGTCATGAGCAAGTTTTGGGGTCTCCATTCAGGTTGCGTGTTGCGTCGCCATCGTGAAGACCCAAATGCGGTCGAAATTGCAAGTGTCACAATTTTAGGACACTACACTTTCACTACTGACAACTTGCTTGATCTTGTGCATATTGATTTGTGTGGTCCTATGAAAACTAGAAGTGTGCAGGGTGATAGGTACTTCATTATTCTCACTTATGACTGCTCAAGAATGATGTGGGTCACATTCTTGAAAGACAAGTCTAAAGCCTTTATATGGTTCAAAGCTTCCATAGCATTAGTGGAGAAGGAAAGCGGTAAAAGGATCAAGTGCCTGAGAACTGATCAAGGAGGGGAATTCACTTCCGGTGAATTCAACAAGTACCGTGAAGAACATGGCATCAAGAGACAATTGTCTGCCCCCCGGACTCCACAGCAGAATGGCCTAGCAGAGAGGAATAACCAGACTGTGGTTGAAGCAGCTAGAACCATGTGGATTCAAGGAAAGGTAGCTCACACCTTTTGGAGAGAAGTGGTGAGCACTGCAGTCTACACAATGAACCGGGTACTCATCAAGAAAGGTAAGGATAAAACTCCTTATGAGTACTGGACCGGTAAGACACCTGTGGTTAGCTACTTTAGAGTGTCTGGTAGAAAATGTTAGATCAAGAGGAGTGAACACCAGAGCAAATTTGATGTGAAATGTGATGAGGGAATATTCCTAGTATATTCCACCAAGAGCAAAGCTCTCAAGTGTTTCAACAACAGGACTCGGAGAATTATGCAAAGCATCAATGTAAGAGTTGATGAAACCTCTGAGAAAATTGAGGAAACCGGCAGTGAGCAAGCGGTAAACAAACCGGTTACAACCTTCTGGGAATCGGTTGACAGCCAACCAAGTACCAGTAATATTGTTCCTACACCGGTAAATGTAGATGCTGATATTGATGGAGATGAGGATGAAGAAGAAAAGCAAGAGGAATCTATCAAAACCGTTCCTCGGTATGTCAAGTTGAATCATGATCCTAAGCAGATCATAGGAGATAAGGATGCAGGAATCCTTACAAGAAGAAAGGTAAGAGAAAACTCATGTATGATCTCTGAATTTGAGCCTAAAACATTCAAAGAGGCACATAAAGATGAAGACTGGATCAAGGCAATGGAAGAGAAACTTGACCAGATAGAGAAAAATGGTACATGGTCTTTGGTACCCAGACTAGAGCATAAAAATGTCATTGGTACCAAATGGGTCTTCAGAAATAAGTTGGATGAGGATGGCACAGTGATTAGAAACAAAGCCAGATTGGTATGCAAAGGATATGCTCAAGAAGAAGGAGAAGACTATGGAGAAACCTTTGCTCCTGTAGCCAGATTGGAAGGGGTCTGTATGCTTCTTGCATAAGCAACTTTTAAAGGTTTCAAAGTATATCAAATGGATGTAAAATCGGCATTCCTAAATGGTGTACTTGAAGAGGAGGTGTATATTGAGCAACCCGATGGGTTTGCCCTATCTGAAGATAGTGACATGGTATGTAGGCTACATAAATCCTTATATCGACTAAAGCAGGCACCTAGGGAATGGTATGAATATCTGCATTCCCATCTTGTGAAGATTGGATTTGAGAGAACAAGTGAAGATAGTAATATCTACTTGAAGTCTGAAGGAGATCAGATCCTGATCTGTGAGGTATTTGTTGGTGACATTATCTTTGGTGGAGATGACAAGATGAGTCATGAGTTTGCAGATGAGATGAAGAAAGAATTTGAAATGCCACTCATAGGGGAGATTAAATTCTTCATTAGACTGTAGATCCTGCAGATGAAGGATGAAATCTTTATCACTCAGTCCAAGTATGTCAAAGAGGTGTTGAAGACCTTTGGCATGGAAGATAGCAAACTGGTTGGTACACCGATGGTGACCGGTTGTAAACTATCCAAAGAGGATGACTCATCATTGGTTGATGAGAAGGAATACCGATCAATGATTGTTAAATTGCATTATGTAGTGTATAGCAGACTAGATATTGCACATGCAGTTGGCATTACTGCAAGGTTTTAGAAAAGCCCAAGAGAATCTCACTTGGTTGCAGTCAAGCGGATTCTTAGGTATCTGAAGGGAACTATTGACTATGGATTGTGGTATCCTTATAGCAAAGATTTCAACTTCAAAGTATACACAAATGCTGATTGGGCAGGCAATACAGATGACTATAAAAGCACAACCAGTGGTGCATTCTTCCTCAGTGGTAGACTGGTCTCATGGATGAGTAAGAAGCAGAGTTGTATCTCTCAGTCTACAACGGAAGCAGAGTATGTTGCAACTTTCATGAACTGCACTCAGACAATTTGGATGAAGCATGTATTGAATAGCTTTAAAGTTCCTATATCTAAACCGGTAAGTATATTTTGTGATAATACTAGTGCAATTAATATCTCCAAGAATCTGGTTTTACATTCTAGAACCAAGCACTTTGAGCTTAAGTATCATTTCTTAAGGGAAAAGGTTCAGAACAAAGAGATTGCACTAGAACATGTTTCCAGTAAGGAGCAGTTAGCAGACATTTTCACCAAGCCTCTCCCAAAGACTACATTTATGTACTTAAGAGTTGAATTAGGGGCACTGCCCCTTCAGGAGGTAAACTAAAGGTATATTCTCCACATCAGTCAGGTATAACATAGTCAAATTTTTCTTCAGGATTGATGTGTTGAAGGATGCTACTCCATAGGGGGAGCAACATAATGGAATAGGGCAGCTTGTGCCTCCACTTTGGCATTGTTGTCAAAGGGGGAGAAGATGTGAAGCAAAGAAGATATCTGCAAAAATTGGGGGAGAAGATGTGAAGCTGAGAAGATATCTGCAGAAATTGGAGGAGAAGATGTGAAGCGGAGAGATATCTTTGTATATTGCCATCAATGCCAAAGGGGGAGATTGTTGGCATTATGTGAACCAGTATGAGGATATAATGACATTGTATGTTGTCATTGATGTCAATATGTTGAAGAGGTGAGAACCGGCATATGAGAGAGCCCGTATAACACTGTGAACCGATATTTATGTCAAAGTGAAGCGGTGTGCTTGTTCAAGGTGAACCGACATATGGTTATGGGAACCGACACATGGAAGCGTTGTATGACTACCAGTTGGTAGTCTCAACTTCAGGGTTTTTGGTTGAAGTGCTTCAAGCCTGTGTGGATCAATTAGTGACATTGTGTGATGAGTTAGCATTGTAACGAAGAACAGATCATGTTGCCACGTCAGCCTTGTGTGCGTGAAGGATCTTGCATGAAGGAGATTGTTCCTATCTACCTTGGGAATGTGTGAAGTCTATAAAATGGTGATAACGTGTGATGAGTTATCAGCCACCATGAAATCGGTGAAAATAGACAATGGAGAATGTCTTGAGATTGGATCAAGACTGTTGCAATTAATGGAGTGTTCTCAATGGTTAGGATTCACACCGGTTTAGGACTGTATTTTTGTCTGTAATGATTCACCCCCCCTCTTAGTACTGGGTTAGTACTATTTGTTCATCATTGAGTTATCAATATATCCTTCACAACATCCCAAAACATCAATTAGGTCATCTCAAATAGTACAAACAAATGAAACGTGTGACGTAAAATAGGTCAACTTTAAGTATATGCCTCAACCACAAAATTAGGTTGTGGATCAACCTAGAACTTAACTAAATCTTAAAAATCTTATAACACATCCTTCAAAGCGAATGAAAAAGGTCAAGATCAACTACAATTGAAAGATCAATACCCAATCGACCAATTATCAACACCATTGTTAAGATTGTTAATTGTTTTCCTTTTTACCATTAGGGAAAGACTCAAAACATTAAGCAAACCAATATGAAAGTACTTGAGACCATCTATGAAATTTCAACAGCATCTCCCAAAGTAATCAATCATCAAGTGCTAATGTGGAAGAACATCATCACTGAATTGATAAACATTCAACAAACTGGATAGACTATATAAAATCAACATAGTAAACAATATGCACAAGAACACCAACACACCTAAAACTCACATCTCTAATCCAACACACCATTCCTAAAATATTCACAAAACTACAAGGTCATACAAATCACTCCATCAAAATGTGAAGCATTCATGTTTTTTTGTACAAATGGTTATCCCAGAAATTGGTAGAATAGTGTCTGACATTCCCCTTTGCTTGATTCTAGAATTGCACACCCAAAACATGCAATGTGGTAGAACACAAAGCCAAATAACAGTTTACAGGCATAGGAAAAATGTACAATCTTAACACAAGACAATTTTTTTCAATCACCAAATATGAAGATTGAAATCAATCATCATATCCCTAAATCCCTAATCATTAGGGCATAAACCTAGATGAATACAACAAATGAACAAGTCATGAAATATGTGAATCAATAAATACCATTTGCTCTGGACCGATATATTGACATTAGCTAAACCTCTAGATTGTCTACTATATCTCTAACCAAACTAAAATGGCACAATTTCTCTCAAACATACATCTTCAACGCCAATGACCCTAACATATACTCCAATCATCTTCTTAATGACAACACATACTTTCAGTCATCAGGTTGACATCAATTACAACACATATTGTCAACAAATGTACCCTCATTCTACTCATCATTTAAAAAATTAATGATTTCATCATCTACTGGAGGGTTGCTAACCCCTAATTATTCCACCATTTGTGTATGTTTCTATGAGTGTTTTAATATTTATTATGTGTTTCTTCACATGTGGATTCAAGGTTGATGATTCCCTCATCCTATGATTGCATTGTGTTGTAAGAGAATGAAATCATGGGTTAGTTTTTATCATTGTTTAAGATATTCTCTCTCATGGGTTCATCATGGTGGATTTATTTTATGATTGTTAAGTCTTCTAATGGCTCAACCTTTCTTGTACAATGGTGGGTTCATTTTTATGTCATTGTCTTTATATTTTGTTTTATGTGACACTTGTGTGCTTGTTATTGTGCAAGTGTGATATGTTGTTGCATCTTCGACATGGTTTCCATTGTTTCAAAAAAGAGTTCTATCAAATTTTGTCCTAAGTGTGTTAGCTTGGGGTATTATAGGTATTGTAGTATTGTAAATTGTAACCCCTTAAATTTCACACTCTTTTTTGGGCCCTTACTATAGTGTGCCCTTTTTTCTTTCCTATATCATTTCAAGCTTTTTTGTGGTTTTATCCTATTTTAAATTTAAAATCTTTTTTTCCCCACTTAAATGTTGTCAATCTTAATATATATTCTAGATTTGATATTAGGGCCCTATTATCTCGCTTCCCTTAAAATTGGGGTCGATTTTTTTTTGGGACTACTATGTGGCTTACCCACATAGCCCAATTCTTTTTGTTTGAAATTTTGGGAAAGTAATGTGTCGTGCTTAACATTTCTGGACCTAGTCTCAAAATTGGGATATGACCATTATAAGTTGGCCTAAAAGTAAAATACCTTGACAACCCTATATAAGACGTCATCCCTAATTCATTTCACCATCTATCAATTTCATTTCCAAGAATTCCTAATTTCTTCATGAGCATATCTAACTATAAGGAGCATCAAGCTACAACAATCAATCTTCAATTATGTTTCCATGATGCATCATCAATCAAAGGTATAATCATTTAAATACAAAATTTTCATTCAAGCATTTCATTTTAGATTCAGCCTCTTCCCTACAAGGGTAAGTTCTCTTTTTCATTATCATTGTTGTAGGGTTAATTCCAACCTAAGGTTTGATTTAGGAAAGCCCCTATACATACCAACACCATTTTTCTCTCATTTTCTACATGCGCGGGCTCTGAAATGGGTTCTAGTTTTAGTTTGAAGGTATAGAAACTCTTAGGACCCAAAATTAAATATTCTTAAAAAGCTTCATAAAAAAAGGGTGGACATTGACAACAAGCACTTGTTTCCTCAAGACTAGGGTGGCTAGTGCCATAGTCTAGGTGTTTTGACTTGAAGTTTGACCAAAAGTTAGCTTGGAGGCTCCTGAGATTAGTTTGACTCTTGTTTTATACCTAGACAACTAGCAAGACTAGAGCACCTGGCCATAACATCCAATCATTTTTAGCTCAGATTTTAGACATAGGTTCCTTTCTACATCTTTTGTCCAAATCTGTATATTTTAGTTGACTCTCAGTTTTGTATTTGTCTATTTATGTTGATTAGTGTCACTTCTGCACTATATAGCCTAGTTATTGCACCTATCATATCCAGTCACTCAAATCAAAAGAGAACATTCAATCATTGTGCCTAGATCTCCTAAGGGTTTTTTAGTTTGGCTATTGGTTGTTCTCCAATGTAATTCATGGTATTGGGTTTTATTCCTAGTTTGCATGTTTAGACTAGTGAGCCCCATTTCCACTACATTATAGGTACTAATAGAAAATACAATTTTTTAGTCCTAATAAAGCTTTATTTCAACATCTACAACAAATTCATGTGCCCTCATATCCAAGTTAATTTCCCTATCATTTGCATTTGCTTTCTTAATTTGGAAATTAATATTTTAACTTCTTAATATCTACTCCCTTAAATAATATAAGTTCATTTATGCTATTGTTAATGCATTTTATTGGATTAGCCAAGATTGCAATTATAATAAAATTACTTTTTGTTGTCTTCTTGTGTTTGTGTTTTTTTCCCTTGTCTTCATTCCCCTTTTTCCTTCCTCTCTTTCATTAATCGAAGATCAATGTTTTCTCTTTGTGAATTCCAAAGTCTTGAACATTAGGGTTTCTCCTTTCAAACATTTAAAAGGGAGGACCTATATCCCTGTTGCATTTACCCTCTCCTTGCTCATGTTCATAATGTAATCCAAATGGAATAAGTTTGACATGTGATCCCCCGCCATGTTAACAACAAGTTGCTTGGTTTCATTCCTTGACATCATCCTATCACCTATACAAAGGTAGTTAGGAGCATTAATGGTGATTTAAATTTTAGGGTAGAGATGCTTTAAAACCCCTTAATTATGCTCTCATTTTATGATTTTCTTAGTTGCTCTTTCTCTCTTTGAGCTCTAGGCATTAAAAAAATCCCTAAGCATTCCCATGTTGAGAGTTAGTCAATTTATCACATGTTTGGAGTCTCATTCAAATCCTTGGGTTTTTAGTCGACTGGTAAGGTGGAGTTTCCATTCTTGCTTGTCATATTGTCTCCCAGAATTAGATTAATTTCATTTTCCCCCTTCTCCCCTTCTTGTTTTATATATTTGTTTGTTTTTTCCTTTTTTCCTTTTTTTGGGTTTCTTTTGGGTGGTTCTAGCATTGTTTTTCTTTTTTGTGGTTTGCCCTTGTTTAAGGTTTTCTTTTTCTTTTCTCTACTAGAGGTCCATTGATCAAACATCATTATTCATTGAAGCATGGTCAATCTGAATGCCTTTTTTTTATTGTTATATCTTGACCTCACTTCAAGCATGTCCTTTGACTTGCAGTTGCTCTCAAAGTAGTAGCATGAAAAAACTATATACTTTAATCTCTACAAATAATGCTAGGCAAAAATTCACTGTCTTATAGATATTGACAGTCTCCCTTACACATTAAGGCCTCCACATGACCTATTAAACCAATGGGAACATTGATTTTTAACTTCACAAAGTTTCTTTATAAAATGACTAAGTTAATAAGAATCATTGGGCTTTTGTTGTACTTTTGTGTATTGAATAGTTTCAACTTTGAAGAAAGGGGATAAGGGGAATCCCTGATTCCCAATCTTGAAAAAATGTCCTTCATGAAATCAATGAAGATAGTAAAACATTAATGATCAAGCTTTGGGGTTCCCATTGATAATTAAATTTGATTTATGAAATAAGAAGAAACAATCTTTGATATCCAATACCCAAGGAAAACACCCTTAAATTTATTTACTATCGTCACCCAATCAGCCATCAATGATTAGTCTTCCTATTTATGGATTTCAAAATGCAAAAACCGAGATACATTTTCAAACATTGATCCCCAACCCAACCTAATGAACTTTGCTAAAACAAAATCCATCGTGTCAAACATTAATGTTATTATTATGCGCATTCTCTCAAACTTAAGTGGATATCCACTACCTCCAATGCTTGACCCTAGAGATTCCTCCAAGGCTTACTCTTACTATTGAAATATCAGTGGTCTACAATGTAGATTACTTCATACCTACCTTAAAGAGATAGAAAATAGAGGATCATTGATCCTCAACCCTAAATTATTATTCTAAGAATAAAGTGATCTTCACGCCATGAATTTTGAGGTAACCAAATAAAGGATAATACAAGGTTCTTCTAAGTATATAGAAATAAGGTTGATCCTTGTTTCTCAAAATAAAATTTTGTTGTCCTAACTTGCAAGAATTAGAGAGCCTATCTTTGTAAGAGGTTAAGTAAAAGGCAAATAAGTATGAATAATGGAGTTCACTTTAGATTGATCTCTAATAAAGGCTTTTGTGTGTAGAAATCAGGGATAACTTTAAGAAACCACCCCAGGGAAAAAGTGTAAAATCATGGCGAATCAGACATTATTTTTGGGGGGAAATTTTCATATTGATGGTGGAATTTTTTTCAAATTTGGAAAAAAAATTAATTTGTATTTGCAATTTTTTTTACGGTATGAAAATTTCATAAAACCCGGGCAAATAATTAATTATTGTGTGGGGAAAATATGTAATGTAGGAGGCGAATGTTTTTCGTTTAAAGGAAAAAATATATAAGTGTATGGTCGAAAAGTTATACTCCGAAGGAAAAATTATTTAAGTGTATTGGAGATTTATATCTACCATTTGAAAATTATTTAATTTTGTTGGCTAATATTTCGTTATTTATGGAAAAATAAATATTTTATTGGTGATTTCATAAATTCATTACCATTATCGTTATCTAATTAATGCAACATCACGTCGAGCCCAAACTATGCATGATGTATCAATAGGTGCGACCTCATCAACACGTCACACGTACCTAAAATCCATCAATGATTTAAAACCATTTGATGATAGTAGATCAATGGCTGAAGTTTTATTTCGGCCCAAATTTCTAAAGAGAACGTAGTTCTCCAGAAAGTCCCCGAAATGGAATTGGAGACAATAGACACAAATCAAATCTCATCCTCATCGAGTATCAACATTTATTAAATGATCTTGTCACTGACATTCTCTAACTACGATCCACTCAACACACACGACTTCCAATTTGGTAATTGGTAGTGGTTTATGGTTGTTTCCAATTTCGCACACTCGTGCATTTATAAGAAAGATTTATTGAGAGATACGAAAGATTTATTAAAAAAATTAGGGAAAATAAATTAATACGGTTGGTGAAGGAATTTCTAGTATCAAGAGCTATTTATAGACTATCTTCACTTCTTTCTTCTTCAATTCGCCTTTGGTAGATAAATTGTCGGAGCTAACGGTAGTTGAAATTCTGCCTCTGGTTTAGGTCTTTAAGTTGTATAATTTGGTATTCAAATTTCTGAAGATGCACACTCCTAACTGGTTGAGAAGCACATCTAAGGAGGACCAGAGGGCATTTTTGGGCTACGTCAAAGACCCAACCCTCCAATCAATTTGTAAGGAGGTCGGGATGTTCACTAATGAGGCTATGAGGATGGTGTTGGGCTAAGAGTTTTTTAGAAATGATAATAGATACCGTGTTAATACGGACATTTTGTCCCGATTCTTGGCGTCTCTTCTAGACCTCGGAGGAGAATAGGTGGATATGTTGATGTTGTTAAGGAGAGTGTTCAAAGAAGAATTCCTTGGGGGCGACGTTACTATTGTCGTCTTTGTCGAAGTAGAGATGATGATCCCTTGGGCAAGTGATTTACCCAAGCTTCTCCTCCTTGACCAAAATGTGGCCATGCAACCTTTTCTTTTGAACCTAAATGCTGACACGACATAGAAAATGGGCGTGGATTGTTAGGGATTTACTCCAAAAATGGTTTCTCCTGGATGAATTTCAAGATTACAGATGGCTTGAAGAATTCTCAAATCTTCTCATCTCTAAAGAATTCTAACTAGATGGAGGGCAAGATCCTTAGGGTTACCCATGAAGGGTTTCAATTTTTGTCTTGTTTTTTGGATACCACTAGTCCACCGTCCACTACCAATGCCCTAGTCCCTAGTAGTTTTGATTTTTTGGCTATTTCCTCGTAACCTCCCTCATTTTGCCTTTAAACTTTTGGAGGGACACGGACTTTGACAGTAGAAAATTGTAAATTTGCACAACATATTAATGAAAATTTTACAGATTCCAGTTCGTTTCAGTTTGCCTTTTATGGATTTAAAAATGCTTTCTATTTTGTTGTATTATTAGTTCCTACCATGGCAAGATACTTAGCATAATCATTATGTTTTGAAATAGCTTAAATAGTTATTGATTTGAGTGGATATAAAATTTAATTTTCACCATTAAAAAATATAAAATTTTAAACAAATGTCAAATCTCATTAAATTAAATCTCGACCAGAGAGAAAGGGAAATTCCATTTTGAACACAAGTAGGAATTAGAAGATTCTAGATATGGGATAGTAATTAAAGAAGGGAAGATAGTGTCAAACATAGCAAATCTATTCTAATTTCTTATCTAAAGTTAAAGAACAAACTCAGTGTCACTTCTGAGACGGTCTTTTCTAAAAGATATTTGAAGTGCTTGACAAAGAAGTATTTGAAATAGCATAATGTCAAGGATTGGTTGCGAGTGATAGCATCCAATAAGGATCGCAATGTCTATGAGCTACCTTATTTCAACATTCTTGAGAACGAGGCAGAGGATGAAGATTAAATTTAAGTTTTGTCAGTATTTAGGTGTAAGTGATACTCATTTTTTTAACTATAAAGAGTCGGTTGCTGCAATTTTGTCATAAATATCATGCTAGATTTGTGTTTATTTTGTTTGCTTCTATTTTGGTAGGTTGTTTGCCTCTACTATGTAGGTAGAGAGCATAAATGTTGAAGTTTGGGGACAATTTCTGTAGTCTTTGAATTGCAGAATTAAAAAAAATAAAGATAAGATTATAGAAATTTAATTTACCTATTTTAATGTAAGTTTTTTAAATTTTAATATAAATGTTATACATTAATAAATATCTAGAATTAAATAATACACTTCTTAAATAAAATAAAATATTTTGTTAAATAAAAGTTAAAATTTAATTAAATGTAAGATTTTAAAGATGGAACTATATTTAATATCTTATACATAAATGCGTTTAAAATATTTATATCATATGATGCTTGTAATTTATGATTAAAATTATAATTAATTTAATTAATGATAAATAAATAATATATTAATTTATTTTATATTTATTTTGAAGTATATTGTTGTATTCTCAATCTTTTTAATCCGTTTTTGTTTAAAAAGATTAATTTCTAGTCACTACTTTGAATATGACTATTATAAGTATTGGCAATACTTTTAACTAATTATTATCATTATAATTTTCAACATATTAAAGAAAAAAAATATAATCAATATAATTAAAAAACTATTTATTAATATTTTAAATACTATTATTCTTCATATATAATTTTGGGCACGGATACCGTCATCCGTTGGATGAGCATAGATCAACAACGTAAGGTGTATTTTGGGTCAAATGTGGGAATGGTAATTTTTTTTGCAAACTTCTATCGAAAACACGTGTCATTGAACACCGACACGAAAGAAAGGCTATGGCCCATGGGACAATGAAGTGTCAAGTGACGTGGTGTTTGGGTGGCAAAAATCCTATGTATAATGGGACCCATGACAACTGACCACTTATATGTAGTGATATTGCCTTATCATACGCACACCACTGAATGGTTAACATTTAGGTAGCTTTAATGCCGGCTTGTGCGAATGATTTGTGCGGCTGAACTAGTACATGCAGAGGAATGATGGTAGAGTTTGTGATTAATGGCAAATAACGACGATCATCGTCGTTGGATGTCAAAATTGAGTGTGAGGTGTTTAAAGCTTGGGTGCATTGGACGGGTCATGGAATGTAGTTGGATTGCCATTTTCTTGGTATCATACTATCTACACTTCTAGCATTGTCTTTTGTTTCTTAAGCAGCATGGAAGCCTATTTCTCCTTCCATACTGATAAGAAATTAGTTCCATTTCTCGGATGATTTACGGATATGAGGCTGAAGGGATTGTTATTGTTTAAGGATGAGCGGTTGTATGAGAGTGTCAAAATGTTGTTGGGAGAGGAAATTGTCCATGTAGGTCATCGCTATAGGATGAAAATGGAGGCATATTCATTGATTGTCGCTTGGGGTTTCCAGTTTGAGGACGAGGTGGACAAGGTAAAAAATTCCCTAAGAGTTGTAATTGATTCAAACTACCTATTAAATCTGGATAGTGTGTGTGCTCGTGTGGTTCCAAAGGTGGGCTGTGTTCCTGAGGCAGGGGTGGCTAGCTCGATGGCGTTGCTACCACTCATTTGATGGGTTGATGATGATTTGAAGGCAAGATGTAGAGCTCTTGCTTGGCACGTGTGGTAGGCCTTCAAAATGTTCACAAGGTTGATGCAGTTTGATGAGGTTTTAAGGGTCCTTCATGAATTGGCATGAGTAGAGGTGGGTCAAGAGTTGCAGCTGAGACCCAAGACTACCCAAGCAATGAAGCGACTCTTAGAATTCTATGATGACTTGAAGTACAAATCGCTTATGGGTTAATCCTGCTATGGCTAGTGGTGTTTGGTGTTGTTTGTTTGTATCTTTTTGTTCCATGTCTATTTTCTCCCCAACTTTGTATGTACAAGGGGACTCCTGCTAACAATTTTGGTAGGCCAAATTAGAATTGTGGGGTTTCTGCATATAGTAGGGTTTTTTTTTGTTGGAATGGTGGTTTTGGGGGTGTTTTTTGTGGTGCAATAACTCTGGTAGTTTTACTATACCACCTATACTTGCATAATTGTAATATTTTATTTCCAAGTAATACAATACAAAAATTGTCGATAAAAAAAAAAAATATCATGCAAGTTTTGAAATTACATATTTAAATTATATATTTAAATTATATATTTAATTCATATTTAAATCCTATTGATAATGGGACCAACGACAATTGACAATGGATACCGTCGTCTGTTGGATGAGCATAGATCAACGACTTAAGGTGTATTTTGGGCCAAATGTGGGATCTCTAAATTTTTTTGCAAACTTTCACTAGAAACACGTGTCATTGAACACCGACACAAAAGAAAGGTTATGGCCCATGAGATGATGAAGTTTCAGGTGACATGGCATTTGGGTGGCAAAAATCCTATGTATAATGGGACCGATGACAACTGACAAAGGATATCGTCATCCGTTGGATGAGCACAGATCAATGACATAAGGTGTATTTTGGACCGAATGTGGGAACGATAAACATTTTTTGCAAACTTCTACCAGAAGACTTCCATAAATGATAAATATTTAATTAAGTATAGTTAAATTCTAAATTTGTAATTGTATACTTAATTAAGTGTAATAAGCTCTATTTAGGGCAGAAGTTGTAAAGGATTAAAAAGTCTTCAAAAACATTCTGGAAAAGTGACTCGTGTGACATGTAAGACTGTCAGTCCTCAAAATTTAGAAAGAAGCAATGAATTTTTTTTCTTGCAGCAGCGAATAGTTACTAATAATAATTTATAAAACTACAACATGATTCTAGAAATTTTGCCCTTTAGGTTTTACTTTTGAACTTTTGAGAGTTTTCAAACTAAGGGACTCATATTGGTATTTCGATTCTTAGACAAACCAGTAAATCCAGGGATATTTAGAAATGGCTACTAGATTGAGGAATCCAATAGAGTCTATCTACACCAGTCTACCAAATAGAAATTTCAGGTAAAATCTAGACCACCTACATCCCGCATTTTTAATTTTTGAATCTCATGGTTTACCATTTAGATTGTAGAACTAGAATTAGGGGTTCAACTTGAGGGTTAGCATTATTTTGAACCATTAACAGTACCAGGGATGGGGAAACTAGATAGTACAACTAAAACCCAGGTGAATAAAAAAATAGACTTAACCGAACTGGTTAAAACAATAGGTTTCACTAATGAATACCATGATATTTATGACCCTATTATCCATGGTAAAAAGTGAATCATAGAAATTAGATATGCATTGTCTAATAAGGTGATAGATCCAAACAGGGAAAAATATAATGTCTTTAACACAACATTAAATGCAAGTACAAATAAAATTGCATCATGGTATGCTGGACTTCCCAACATGGTGTTACCTGAAGTATTCCCTTGCCCAAAATTGTCATGGTCTGTGCCCAAAATTATGATGAAGATAGAAAAGCAATTGTCAATAAAAATACTTAAGAGGAAATTTTGTCCATAACCGAGGGAGAATTTGCTCATTTTTTGAACATAGGGTTTGAAGCACAAAACTCAAATGTCCACATTGACCTAGGAAAGTTGGTAGAGCAATATGACAGAATTGATGCAAATTATAAAGATTCATTTATCAAAGGTCTAACAGTGTGTGGTACTCGATTGGATTGGAATCATAAGCCTCCTTATGATTATAGTATTTTTGTGCCATGGGTTCAAGATACTATTTCCTTGCTAACATTTTGCCTAGGATTGGAAAACGATAGGGACGTAGGTGCCAACCTTCTTGAAATGATTTTTAATATCCATTGCGTAATAGAACCAGTAAGATTTAATTTTGTTGAGCACGTTGTTCGATCCATGCAAACACAATTACTAATGATTAAAACAGGTTCCTATAAGACATTTAGGTTCACATCCTACTTGTGCTATCTTCTTCTATCAAAGTATCGTGCAATATTCGAGACCAACAAGCTTCACGTTGAGGTCTATAAGATTTATGAGAAGACTGAGAACATAACAGAGTGTCCAATATATGAATGGACACCTAAGACAAGGATGGATTATAACAAAAAGAACTACAACCATTCTGTAGACTTCTTTTTGGTACCAATGTATAATGAAATTACAAGCACTCCAGTGCCTAGATTGCATGTGTCTTGTAGAGATTGCATTCAACTCAAAAGTCAAATACAATTGCCTGACTGGTTCTTCATGGAAGATTACACTTTGTTAAGGTTTTACAGATCAACAGTAGAACCCTACAAACTTCCAATACATGTGATAGAGAGGGTTTTTGCATTGGAATATGTACGGCAGTTGGAGAGCACAAATTCACTCTTTCATGGTCAGCAAAAGAAGAGCATATTTCCTTCCTTTCCTTTCTCATGTAGAGGGTTCACATTTGACATAAAAGAATTCGAAGTGGCACATAATTTTTTGATAATTTTTAGCTTTGGTGTTGAGGGTCACTGGCAGTATGATCCACTTAGCATCATTCAAACAAGGCTTAAGAAAAATGGGAACTTTGAAAGGTTATGTCAACATGAAAGTAAACCATTGCTAGAAAATCTTAGAAACATGGACTCCTTGGATGAGGTAAAATAAGAGATGGATAAAATTAACATTGATAATAAAATTTCAACAGAAGAATTGTCATCACAAATTATGGCATTGCACACACAGAAAACAATAGAGCAGGGCATCCAAAATTAAAACAAAAAATAGAAGGTCCTACAATTTCTACCAAAAAGCTGCTAATCCATCTAACAAAGTTATTCCCAGAAAAATATTGTATGAATGTAAAGACGTACATTGGAATCAAACCAAAATAAATGATTTTTGGACTATGAGGAAGAATCTCGGTGAACCAAAGACCAGTGCAAACTAATGAAATTAACGAGGATATTGAGTTAAAAAATTTATGGAATATGGAGCATCCCATAGAAGGATATGACAGAAGTGATGATGAAAATGAGTATGAGGTTGAGGTCACTCCAACAGTTACTACAGTCTCTACAAAATTGAGTAGAGTCGATGCTTCCATGAAAGAACAATATAGCAAAGGGACAAACATTGTGGAAAAAATGGGTTTTGAAGGTGGTGATCTAGGTCATAGAGGAGAAGCTCCTTGGTTTCCACATGAGGTACCACTTCCATCAAATTCAAAATCAAAATGTCTTGAGAAACCAATCATTAGACTTGATTCGTCAGATTCATCACAGAAAGGTACTACTCATTAGCTTGCATCTCCATTTCAATTTGTTAGAGCTTCAAAACCACCTTGTGCAGACACTCAGATTCAATCACAACCACTACCACAACATGGTATTCCTATTGGTGGTGAATCAAGTGCCACTACCACTGGTGGGGAAGCTTGGGATAGTATTTTTATTAGTGTTAAATCAAGTGCCACTGCCACTGGTAGGGATGGCATGGGTACTTATACTAGTTGTCTTGATCAAGTGCAACAACAAGATATCTTTCGCAAGAGGACAATAGTAGTAGATACTATACAAAATCCTAGTGATCAAGGCAATGTGAAGAAGCAAAAGGTTATGACAACAATGATGAGTACAAAAATAACTTCAGAACAAACCCCTCAAAAGAGTGTAAAAACTACAGTTGCAAGTGAAGGTTGGACAGGATTAGGAATGGCTTTTGGTACTCCTCAAAATACACTAGTTAGAACCACAGGCATATATGGAGCGTCATATGTCACTGCAAGTGCTATTTCACCTTTCAAACATTCAATTGCTTTAGCAAACCCATATTTTCATTACAATGATTTATTTAATAAATTTGCACAAACAACAAATATGAATAAAGAAAAAAAAAAGATATTGAAGACGGGTGCCCTTACTACATCTTTAGAGGAACAACCTACATCGAACAGGGTATTTCCCACAGATGACCCAAACAAAGATGTGATGGAGTTCATGGTTGTTATGCCCTCAAATAAAGATAAAAATCCACCACAAAGACAGATAGATCCCTCTAAATTTCACGTTAGCACCCTCCAAATGGACTTTTCCAAAGTCCAAAATGTGGACAAAATTAGTGTGTCAAAAAAAACCAACAACGTGATCTACACTTCACTGCTAAAGATGGAGAGAGAGAAAAGTAAGGTGGTGAAACAAATGGAAAAGTTACAGACACACCTGGCAAATAAAAAAGAAAAGAGGAAAGTAGTAGATAACAAGTGCAATGAATTACAAAAAAGGATAAAAAATTCGGCATCTACCTCAGCAATTACAGTGCAGGGAACAGATGGAGGCAAAACTGAAGGAACTAAGGGAAAAATTGGATAAAAGCATTAAAAAATATGATGATGAAAGAGCCACTTCAGAAAAATTATACAAAATCTTGGAGTCTATTGTTGTCTTAAATAAAAATTTACAGAACCAATTGGAGCATGAGACGGAAAAAGAAAAACATTTGGAAGAAAAAGCAGAGGAAGAAATAAAAAACTGTGCACAAATGAAAGAAGAGCTGCAAAATGCAATTAATAAAATTAAAACTTTGGAAAACAGATTGAAGGACTATGAAATAAATAGTGAAGTATATAAAAGAAAATATTTTGGGGAAAATAATGCAGAGGAGTGACAAGTTGTGTGAATGGGTGGAATTGAATGAAAATCTGATAGTATTTTTTGGAAGCTCAAAGAGCACATTGAGAAGAACAGAAATGTTTACTCAAAAGAGAATATTGCAAAACAAATTTTGCAAGAAGTCTATAGTAACAGTGACAACTATTTGGCATCCAAGGGAATTAAGATCCGCGTTGATGTCTCAGTTAAGGCATTAGCTATCATTCAAAAATGCCAAAAACTAAGGGAAGCACAGTAAATTTTGGATAAAGGTGGGAAAAAGCTATTGAAGGTGCAAAAGAAGACAGCCAATTTGTTAAATCTTGGTTTGTCGAAGAGTGTTAACACATCAAATAAATTCATTGAAAAAGAAGCTTTCAAAAAAAAGGATTGAGGTTAAAATGAAGTCTGATTTAGACTTGCTTCCTAAGGACAAAACTCCTCACAGCTTTCTAGATTTCATCAAACCATTGACAACTTTGAATGCGGTATTGGGTGAAACAGTGGAGTCAAGTCACTCTTCCAAATATGGATTGTTGACGAAGTTGTAGTTGACTTACTATACTTTAAAATAAATTGGACTTCCATCAAACGGAGAGTGGAGCACCCTACAAAAACTGGCACAAAGATCTCATGAATCATAGTATGTATTGCATAGTTTTTTTCTTTTACTCTTAATTTCAAGGTTTTATTCTTTTGCCATTGTTTGAAATAACTCTATTTTATGAACAGGAAAAATGCAACACTCACTATTACTAATCTAGCTTATGATGCATACCTTCAGCCTTGTAAATTTGTATTCTCAATTTCTCTCAGATTTTAACTTTTCTGCCTTTCTCTATTTCTGATTTCTAGGTTTTGTACACTGCTATTCTCTATATTTAATTTGTCATGGCTTGAATTAAGTTCTAAGTTTGAACTTTGTGTTTTTTAATAGGACGAGGAGACATGTAGCAATTACTAAATTGCTAATTCGTCCTATGATGGTCATAGAAAATGTTAACACAAAAGTTTGCACCCCTAGTGATCAGGCTTGACCACCAACCTTGTGAAACATTGAATCAACCTCTCAAATATGGGACCTTGCGTTGTTGTGAGGTTGAATCTCAGGAGAAGGCCGACTTCCTCTTCAATTTGAATGCAGAGTGTTGGACCAACCCAAAACTGATAAAACTAATCTATAGTGTGACAGGGAAAAGGGAGAGAGAGAGAGAAGGGTTGCAGGAAAGAAGGGAAAAGGGGTTTGCACTTGTTAGGATAACCTATGGACAACTAAGAGGGGGGGTGAATAAGTTGTCAACAGATTATACTAATCAAACTACTTTATAACCTTTAACCGGAGCACATAAACATTAAATACCAGAATGGCAAAAATAGATACTCGTAAGCAATAAAACTTAGAATGAAACAAAGAATTAACACAATGCAACCATACCACATAACACCATGATTTATACGTGGAAAACCCGGTAAAGGTAAAAACCATGGTGGGAAGCCTACCCACAGTTAGATGATACTTGTGCAGAAAGTATGTGATACAATAAGGGGCCTCCACATGCAAGAAGGCACACTGCCTAGAGCGTACTGCGCATTACAAAGGAGTCTCACTGACTACAGAGAGGTTATAACCACCTCAAGATAATTGGACAACAATACTAAAGAATGAACTACCAGAGATAGAATCTACCATGTCTAATTACAGTATCAGTTAAGCTCAATACTAGAGGCCTTTAACCTCTTACTTAAACCCAATTCAATCACCTATGATCGACAAAATCTCCTTCGCATATGATATTTCATTCCACGACCAAGACACACGATCTACAATGAGATCTTACATCAATTTATACAAACCCTAAGGCCTAAACCAATTAGGTCGGCCACCTAAAAGATATTACAATAAGATCATTACATACATCCATATTACAATGATATGCCATGTCATCTTTAGATCAAAACAACATTAACCAATCCATAAAACATCCCGGTAATGTGTAGAGAACACGTTAACATGATACCGGTCCATAACCTAGATAGGTACTGGACCTAATATAGGTCCACGATGGCAAAGTGATGTCTCCAATTAGTCGAGGCACGATCAAAGATCACCTTTTGCATCTTGAATTCCATCTAGAATTCACACCAACACCACTTATGCATTCTGTCAAAGATTTTCAGTGAAAGCTCTGTCGATTAAACCTTAAACCCTTACCGGTAACACTGGTTCTTCTACCGGTAACCAAAACTTGTCTGTTGGTAACCAACCATAATAGGTAATGTTGACATCAATGACAAAACATCAATGTAACACATAATCAATTCCTCCATATTTCCAACAACACCCAAACTGAAATAATGATCTCCCTTGCCTATAGTTGCACAGAACATCAATAAAATTGCCCAAAGATGCACAAGTTTCTATCAGAGTCTAGATTTCTAAGACTGAGTCAAGGTTGAAATTCTAAACAATGGCAGAGGAATGAACAATGTTCTCAGATGCCACTCTAAGAGGAGTCAACACTATCACACATGTTGAGAAAACAAGAAAAATATGTATTCATACAAACAGGTAAGAAAATACACACATTTGCATAAATTGAAACTGGGTAAGACAAGTAGATTCTATTAATGCAAAGGCAAGGCAATATTTACAGATGCATAGAAACATAAGAATTTTGCATGAGAAAAGAAGGGAGAAGATCCTAAGAAAAATGTACCAAATTGCCTTTATAGTTCAAGCATAACTCAGATGGTTACATTAAGAAAACCCTAACCCCACCCGAGTTAGGTTACAAAATATCAGAGGAGAGGGAGAGATCAGATCTAAGATCTAATGGCATGCTACAATTATCTCTTGGAGAGTCGTCTGCCTCTAGAAGAGCAAATATCTCCGCAAATCAGGGAAAATCCTGCATTTGGATGTATCTCTGTGTACTGGATGGCGTCTGCAAGCACAAAAAGTCTTCAAATAGCGTTGAATACGTATGGGTTGCATTTGGAATCATCAGCAGGCATCATGTCTGGCATTATGGCATCGAAATTTGGTGGCTGCAGTGAGACCAGGTCCAAAATCGACCACCAACTGAGCAAAAAATGACCTCGACAATCGGGTCGACAACCACCACCTACAAAAGAGTTTAAATGCCAACGGAAACTGCAAGTTTGAAAATCGGTCATTGATCTGAGATCTCGCGTGTAGATGGACGCGTGAGATCTCGCCATGTAAGCGCGCTCAAAAGCCCAATCGAAGATTAAAAGATTGTCGTTGGATCTGGCTTTATGAAGATCCAATGGTCATGGATGGCTGATGTGGCACCCCGAGTCCATGCACTTCATTGTGTTAACCACTAAATGGCCTTGTACCTTACCCCACAACATCACAGTGGGTCCTCTTTTACCTCGTAGGATAAGACTTTTCTTTGTTTTCCTCATGTTTTGTTTATCTCGCGGCCCTTTTGTGTCCTCAAATTTACCCCGCGAGATAAGAAAAATGCTTTGTAGTTTCTATTTTCTCTTTATTCCATGGGATCTCTGTGGGTCCCTCCTCCACATCGCAAGATAAGAGTTTTGCTTTGATTCTGCTTTGCTTTTGTTATCCCGCGGGACCACTTGTGTCTATGTTGTTCTCGATGACTAGGGCTCGCCGCATCGAGCAATAACATACCATGCCTTTGCATTTAATAACATGACTCAATCAATAACACAACCCCGTTATTGACATGAACTGCTGATATAACAAATGAGGCATGAGGGTCAATAACAATCGTGTTATTGACACATTATATAACCCTCATGTTATATGACTGCAAAACTATGAAGGAGCAACTAACTCTGTTGAGATCGATAACACGACATGTTATCGATATTGACTAACATGAAATGTTAGCCACACTGAATTCCTGGAATTGATCCCTGCAAGGTTTGGCACAAAAAATGCCAACATTTTGAAGTAGTCACCGGCTAGGAGGGACCTCAAAGAGATTAGTCCAGACCAATCAGCAAGAGTAAACATAACGGAAACACAGGGACATGATGGAGGAAATGCTAAACAAATTGAATTATATCATGAAAATTGTTTACAACCAACTGGTAACAACCGGGTTACACAAACCGGCTCACAGGCCTGCTAAAACATGCTGAAAATATAGAACATGTCACAACTGGAACCTCAAATCTTAAGACATGTCTTCTATAATCAGTCCAACTTCTTGATTACATTCTAGTGCTCTATTACAATGATTTATATGATCCAAGGGGATCCGATCGGCCCAAAAAGGAATCAAAACCCGAAGAACAAGACCTAACATGCAAAACCAACAAGGTCAGCTTCTGCCAAAGAAATCCCTATGGAAAATCCAGAGGATGAAGTGTAGATCATGGGAAAAGGTCAGCCACATGCTAAGGAACATCAGAATCAACACTCAGGGCTCCACAAGATATGGAAGGGATCTGGTAGATCACCAATGCAAATAGGTCCAGGCAACCGATAACAAAAAACTGTCTCAGAAACCGGTAGCGATAACTTGCCAGAAAATGATCCAAATGCTCCATGGTTTAGAAATAAGGAAGATGATCAGGTCTTCAAGAAAAATCCAACTCCATAGGTTCTGGTGAGCCAAATCTGGGGCACAGATAAAAAAATGTTGAAATTGCAAAAAGAAAGAAAAACAGAAAGGATATGTTTTTGGTTGATGCAAGATTGCTATGAACCAGGGATGCTCCTATATCAAACATCCAGGGTTATTGAAAAAAATGATGGGGTGAGAGGAAAACCAAGGCGGCCTACCTTTTCCTAAGAAATCCAAGATGAATCTTCAACTGGTTTTTCCTTCCACTTCACAAGATACTCCTTATACTGACTGCTCTAGGTACTACGCCCAATCCTACTGTCCAAAATGTCTTCAATCTGATCTAGTTCCTTTCGGGGCAACTATTTCTCCAAGTCTTCAATAC